>NC_029778.3:44422757-44450395 GCF_000817695.3 Arachis duranensis
TTGGGCTGAGCTTGATGAATTCACGTGCTAAGGCATATCTTGGCGTTGAACTTCGAGTTATGACGTGTTTTGAGCGTTCAACTCTGGATCATGACGTTTTTCTGGCGTTTAACTCCAGACAGCAGCTTGTACTTGGCGTTTAACGCCAAGTTACGTCGTCATTCTTCGAATAAAGTATGGACTATTATATATTGCTGGAAAGCCCTGGATGTCTACTTTCCAACGCCGTTGAGAGCGCGCCAATTGGAGTTCTGTAGCTCCAGAAAATCCATTTCGAGTGCAGGGAGGTCAGAATCCAACAGCATCAGCAGTCCTTTTGTCAGTCTTCTTCAGAGTTTTGCTCAAATCCCTCAATTTCAGTCAGAATTTACCTGAAATCACAGAAAAACACACAAACTCATAGTAAAGTCCAGAAATGTGAATTTAACATAAAAACTAATGAAAACATCCCTAAAAGTAGCTTAAACTTACTAAAAACTATATGAAAACAATGCCAAAAAGCGTATAAATTATCCGCTCATCACAAGCCTAACCACCTAAATGATATTTAAATTCAAATATTTTCCTTATCTTAGCTAACAAGATGAGATAAGATAACGACCACAAGCTATATAAAGAGAGTCAAGGACTCCTTCAGGTACGATATTTATTCCTAACCCTCATATACACTTTAGATTCATTTTTACTTGAAAGTCGAAATATCTTTGCAAGTACCATCACCCGCCGCTCCAAAAGTCCAACTCGTCACTATCATGACTAACCAATCCCCGTTCCCTCTCACAACCCGTACGAAAGGTATCTGGTATAGTTACTCTGAGTTTATTTTGTTCAAAAATCAATTTCTTTTGCTCAATGCTCATATTATGAGTGTTTTATTTTTGTTTGAAGGTCATGCTTGAAAGGGGTGATTAATTTTAGTGTTGTTTTTTTTTTTTTGTTTTAAGGTCTTATTTTATGCTCAATTTTTATTTTGTAAAAAATTGTTTGAGCTCCATACAAATTAAGAAAGAAGATTATTCCAACAGCACTATTCTATTGATTGATTGTAATTCCGCTTGAAGAAAAAATAAAATTGAAGAGAGAAACTCTTCATTATCTTATCATTGGTCTGTTTCTGACATTGCACATTATTGTAATATGTTTGTTTGTTTATTCATTGAACTTTCACATAATCAGTTGTTTATGATCTCTTTTTGTTTAAAATAAATTATTACTATTTGGGCATACAAATACTTCATTTAATCACTGAGACTTCCTTTATGATTTACATTGACAACTTTATTAAAGTAAAAAAAAAAGTAGTGCCATGGGTGTTGAAAAATTATAGAAAATTGAAAAGAATTTCCAATAATAATATAACAAGTAACTAATTAAACTTTATTTTATTAACTCATACCCCTATCTTTGCACATTAAAAAATATTAAACTTTGCAATAGAACATGCTCTTCTGAACTAATGGCAATTGATGCAATTCTTCATATTTTATTATAAAACAATTTTTTAGTTGAACTACGGTTGAACTGGTTGAACCAATAAATTAATGAACCAATAACTAAAATGGTTTATTGACCAGTCCAATTTTTAAAACCTTGAAAAATACTAAAGTTCTAAGAATCAGATCGGTCATCGAACTGCTTTAGTCACTTGTCCAACCGGTCTAACCGTAATTCAACCAAAAAAATTGTTTTAGAATAAAAAAACAAATAAATTATAAATAAACATCCTAAAATATAATTATAATTTAATATAAATCTTAAAATATCTTTCAAACTAATACTATGAAACTTATACCATGAAACTCTGACAAATAATCTCCATGACCTAAGAGCAATTAAGAAATCACTAAGAGACCAATAATAACAAACCAACCAATTATAGCAGTTCATAACCCCCACGCAACATATTAGAGCCAATAAAATGGTTACCTTTTATTTTTTACCCCACTATACTTGTAAAGAGTACAGTAGTATGGTACATTACATTAATACATTACAATAGAAAGAACAAGTGGAAACTATAAACCAAATGATAATTACATTGAAATGCTCAAACAAAATAAGAATTCATCAAAGTTCACTAGCACACTATAGCTACTTAACTATCTTTTAATTAGTCACAAAGCCAAGGCTTAATATTTCTATAAAAGATGCCTGGTCCATAAGTTGACCTAAAGATAAGAAGTTGAGAACAAGCAACGAAAACTAAAATCACAAAACACTATATAACTAAAATCAATAAATCATAAAGACAGTCAGCATCTAGATATAATTAAGTCACAAAACAGTAAAAATGTAAAACACAAACACACGACAGTAGCGATTCAGTCTCCAGCAACACATCACTATGCAAATTGCAAAGAAATCACAAAATCCTACATAGCTGAAATCAATAAATCATGAAGAAAAACACCATCTAAGCATAATTAAGCCACAGAACAGTAAAACACAAACACACACAAAACAATAGCAATTCAGTTTCCAGCAGCACATCGCTACGCAAAAAAATCAGAAAACACAAAACATCAGCACGCCAAACAGCATAGTAGAAAACAATAAAGTAAAACGCAACACAGCAAAACCAGCAAAACATCAGTAATCATGATCAATAATCAAAAGACATTCAATAATCAATTATCATAATTCATAAGTCCTTCAATAATCAGCGAAATCACAACATACAAAACAGGAACACAACAGAACTAGAGCTCATCAGTAATCAAATAATCATTAAAAAAAATTAACACAAAACAATCAAATAATCAGTAATCAAAGAAGAGAACAGGGGTTGGAGAATTTTAGAACAGCACGAAGAGAGCAGCCCTGCGTGTGACAGACGACGGCAGTGGCTCGACGAACAGATGGCGGCAGTAGCTCCACGGACAGGCTAGGGTTTTTAAATTTTTTTTTGGTTGAAAATACTTGAGTTCTGAAGAGTGGGGAAGGAGAGAATGGGGCAAGGGACTCCTAGCGCTACCGAAGCTTTGTTTATTTTTTTGGTTGTAAACTAAACGGCGACGACACGATGGTAACAAGACGACAGCGCATAGGACAAAGATGATGGAGGATGGACGCCGAGCGAGGAAGAAGAGACCGAAATGCGAACAGGGGGTTGAGGACAAGACGAAAAGAGAAGCCTCTGACAACCATGGACGGCGGCAATGGCTCACTCACTCCATTCAGCGGTGGTGGAGGCTAGCTAGGGTTTTCTTTCTTTGAGTTGAGGTCTTGAGGAGAACGAAGGAAGGAAAGCTAGAAAGGAAGCTATGAACGAAACGGGGGAGGGAGCACAAAGGCTGAAAGTGAGCCGAGCTGACCGAGCTAGACCAAGCTCAAGCTCGGCTCACAAAAATTGAGCTCGGCTTACGGCTCGACTCATTAACAATCGAGCCTATTTCTTAAGCTCAAGCTTGGCTCACCGAAAGCTCACGAGCTGGCTCGAGCTCACAAGTTGGCTCAAATAATAGAAACTTAAATACATAATCTATAATTCTATATCAATAAATTATAATTTATATATTTTAAAAAATATTAAAATAATCAAGTCATTTATATATATATTACTATTTCATATGTATGTATATAATATTAAAAGTATAGATTAAATACATATAGGATATGTGTTTTAATATATAATCGAGTCAGCTCACGAGCTAATGAAATGAGCTTATCCAAGCTCAAGCTCGGCTCATTTAATTTATGAGCTCAATTCCAAGCTCTTGGCTCACTAGCTCACGAGTTTAGCTTATCGAGCTATTAACGAGTCGAGCTCGAGCTAGCTCATGAGCTGGCTTGACTCACTTCCAGCCTTACAACACAGAGCAACGCATGCTTTATTTATTTATTTATTTAATTTACCGAAACGACGTCATTTCTAAAAAACTGGCCGGTTACTAGTCCGGTCCAACTGTCTAATTTTTGTTCGGTTCAACGGTTTGCTTCCGATTTTGTGATGAGCGGTTTTGAGTAGATAATCGAACCGTTTGCTTTGCCGGTTCCCGGTCGAATCGGTTCAACTGATTGGTCCAATTTTCAAAAATATTTCTTGTTTACATGGTAAACGAGATATGTGTATTTGTAAATATAAAAATATTAATAATTTAATTTAGACCAATTTAAAAAATAAAAATTGATGTTTTGTTACTATTTAAATTGATTTTAATTAATTTATATCACATTTATATTTTAAATTTTAAATTAATAATTTTATTTGTTTAGTCAAATAATAAATAAGATGGATATTTTTAAATAATAGAGAAGATGAGTGGTTTCAAGATAATAGAGAGATGAGAAATTTTAAATTTTAACTCATTGATTAGTGAGCGACTCGACATATTATGTAATTTGAAATTGTACATTTAAAACCATCACATCATTTTTTAGAAACTAACACATTTAAAATAATACTCAAGAAGAGTACATGAAAAATTTTAAAAGTTTTATTATATTAAACATTTTAAATTTAAATTATATAGTTAAAATTTTGTTTATCAAAATTTTTAATTTTGTTTAGTGGTTTTTTGTTCTTTTTATTTTTGTTTATTGTTAATTTTTAATTTTTAAAAATTCTTCTTAAGTAATAATTTAAATGTGCTACTTCTTAGAAAAATAATGTGCTGATTTTAAATTATCAGTCAAATTATGTGATACTACGTCCAGTCGCTCACTAATTAGTGAGTTAAAAACGTTCATCTCTTCTATTATTTTAAAATTGTCCATCTTCAATATTTTGAAATCGCTCATCTTCTCTATTATTTGAAACGTTTTATTTCTAAGAGTTTAATATGAAAAATAAAAACAAAAAATAAGTTTAAAACTTGAATAAATAAACTCTGCATCAAGGTGCTGAAATCAGACCGAACCGACCGATTCAACCGAATTAACAGAAACTAGTTATTTGGCCGGCCGATTGACCTTCAGAATCGTTTTGCGGAAAATTGGTTTAAAAACCGGTTGAACCAGCAATTAATCGACAAACTGGTCGAACCGGCCAGGTTTTTCAAGTCCCGGTTCGCTGATCCAACAATCAAAACGGCGCCATTTTGATTCAAGTGCTGAATTTTACCCGCCTCCCCTTTCTTTCACTCACAAACGCACCCTCACCAACCCTAGATCCTCCTGAACCCTATCAGAGCCACCATCACCATCTCCTCTTTCTTTCATTCTGCTTTTCTCCTCGCGTCGCCAGAAGCTAAGGTCGGTTCGGGGCTGTTGTTGGCGTCGCCGTTTCTCTGTCCGAGCTCTCTCTGTCGCTGCTTCTCTGCTCTTCACAGTTGGTCGTCGCCGCTTCTCCGCTCCTCGCCGTGGGTCGTCGCTGCTTCTTCTCTCCTTGCCGTGCGTCGTTTCTGCTTCTCCCCTCGTCGCCGTTTTTGGCTGTGGCCCCTTCTCTGCTCCGGCAGTCTTGTCGTCGCTGCTGCTCTACTCCGCACCGTGTCTCACCGTCGTTGCTTCTCTGTTTCGCGTTACCGAGGTTTCCAATTTGAATTTCTGTCTCCCTGCTCTCTCCTTCGCTGCCAATCCAGATAACGTAAAACCTCCCCTTTATCCTCTTCAATAATGTTCAAGTTGTAATTGTATTATATTGTTTTCTTTTTTGTTTTGTTCTGAAAATGCATATGTATAATTGATGATTCTGCTCAGTTTTGAGATATTAATTTTCTGAAGTTTTATTTGAATTCAGTCCGTTGATGTTGAATTAATTCTGCTGAGATTGAGTTATAAATTTAATTTTTTTAAGTTTAATTTATTAACTATGCCGAGATTGATTTTTGCTGAGATTGATATTAAATTAGCTCTGCTGAGATTGAGTTATAAATCCAATATGTTTTACTTGTTATTTTGCTGTCATTGATTCAAAAGAAAAACATTTTTACCATTCTGCATTGGATTACCATATGGCTTCAAAATAAGGGTTGGATGAAGTTCAGACAAGGAGATAGTTTATTCATAGAAAAAGAGAATGAAGTTAAGAAGCAAAGAACAAAAGATTACCTAATTTATGACAATGAAAAACTCAGGAATGGAAACCTAATTTATAAAGGTTATTCTGCTTCTTTATTGTGTTTTTTTTGTTTAGTTAATTTAATTGTTCAGTTTTCTTGTGTTCTGGGCTTCTTATGTACTGTGGAATTGCTTCTTCCTGTTTAAATTGGAGACTATACTGATTTCTTTTCCTCCTTGCACCATACTAAAATTTGTGGCCTCAAATTTTGGTTGCCTATCATGGATGATTATCTTCTGTTGTTATATCTGGAACTGATATTGTTTGACCAAGCTTAGAAGTCCTATTGCTAATGTGTTATACATATATGAAGATTGAGAAACTTAAAATGAAAGAACCAAGCTTCGACCAAATTTTAATTCATACAATGCTTTAATTGCTGTGCACCCTATCTCACAATATATGCCACATTGAATTTTTAATAATTTTATGTTATATTTAATTAAACCGGTTCAACCACAGTTTGACTTCGAATAAAGAATTAAACCATTAAATCAGTCACTCGACCAGTTCATTGACCGGTCCGGTTCTCGCAACCTTGCTTTGCATATATGTTGGATAGATATAGATTATTTTACAAAATAATTAAACTTTATATAAATTATTATTTTATTTTTTTTTTGTAATTTTTAATTTTTCTTAACAAAAGCAAAGAACGCAGAAAAGACACCCCGCAGGCCGCTGTTCCTTCACTGCATTCTTAGCGCCAAACACACACACCTTCCATGGAGTTAATTGCTTCTTCTTCCACATTCTGCCCCGTCGCAACTCCCCCTCTAACTTCCTCACTCCCACCTCGTTCTTCTTCTTCTACTGCTTCCTTCCCCTTTCCTCCTCCTCCTCTCAGAGGCTGCGCTTGCAGAGCCATACTCAGCACCCACACCACCCAGAAGGAGAAGAACGGCATGCTCGGAGCTCGTTCCTATGATTTGGACCAACTTTCTGGTTTGACTGCTTTGTCCCCATTGGATGGCCGCTATTGGGGGAAAGTTAAGGAATTGACTCCTTTTATGAGTGAATATGGCCTCATCTACTATAGGGTTCTTGTTGAGGTACCTTACATATCCCATTTACGCTTTCTGCTTGATTTTATTAAAAATATGTTCTTTTGCAAAATTTAGAGAACCCCGTTTTTGAAAAACTTGTTTTGTGTGCATGTTTGATGTGAGAGTTGCTTTGTTATGTGCTTATGCTTCGGTTTTCATAGGAAAGGATCAAACTTGTTAAGTTTTTCTTCTTAAAATTTAACTTTTAATAATGCTTTGGCATGTTGAAATCCATGGTCACAGAGGAAGAGCTGAAAATAATTTAGAGAAAACCAACAATGAAAATTTATTAGAATGCGAAAGATTGATTACAATTGATTTACCATTTGAACTTCCAAACTTCTATATACTCTAATAAATGGAATACAAGTGGATTGGTATGATTCAAGGTCATCCTTTTTATGTTAACGTATGAGATGGATGCGTTTTTGTGTCAGATAAAATGGTTGTTGAAGCTGTCTCAGATTCCTGAAATTGTTGAGGTTCCGAGTTTCAGTGAAGATGCCAAGTCTTATTTACAAGGCGTGATTGATGGCTTTAGCGTGAGTGATGCCTTAGAGATAAAGAATATTGAGAAGGTGACTAATCACGATGTTAAGGCAGTGGAGTACTTCTTGAAACAAAAATGCCAATCAAATGCTGAAGTGGCTAAGGTTGAGATTTGCTTAAGGTGTTTCGTCTTGGCCTGCGAGGATATGCTTTTTTCTGACTAACAGCTCCGATGGTTCACTTTGTTCCTACAGGTGCTTGAATTTTTTCACTTTGCTTGCACGTCCGAGGATATAAATAACCTCGCCCATGGGTTGATGCTGAAAGAAGCAATGGGATCTGTTATGTTTCCTATCATGGATAAAATAATTAAATCCTTCTGTAACATGGCTAAAGATAATGCTCAAGTCCCAATGCTTTCTCGCACTCATGGACAGGTAAGCTAATTTGTGCTTTAGTTGGTAGATTTTGGTTGTTGAACAATCTTTATTGAAATTTGCTTTCTCTGGACCCTAGCCAGCTTCACCAACAACTTTGGGAAAGGAAATGGCTATATTTGCTGTGAGATTAAGCAGAGAAAGGAAGGAATTATCTCAGGTTGAGTGTTTGGGGAAATTTGCTGGTGCGGTTGGAAATTACAATGCACATGTTGTTGCATATCCTGATGTTAACTGGCCTCAAATTGCAGAAGAGTTTGTAAAATCTCTTGGATTAAGTTTTAATCCTTATGTTCCTCAGGTATGTTTGAAGTTTTTACCTTTTTCTGGTTCTTTTCATGCCTAACAGGCCCTTTTGCAACCTGATAAAATAAATCTTGTTATGTGTATACACATTGTCATACAAATTTTGCCATCAGTAGTTAGTGAAACTAAATTTTATTGTGTGTCGGATACTTACAAAATTGAGTCAGCACTATGTGGTAGTTATTGATTATACCTACTTCTTGATGAGATTATGATTTGATGTATCCTTCTGACTAGATTACTTCACTTCTTTAACAGATTGAAACTCATGACTACATGGCGAAGCTATTTCATTCGCTCATCCAGTTCAACAATATATTAATTGATTTTGATAGAGACGTATGGGGCTATATATCCTTGGGTTATTTTAAGCAGGTAGATTTCCTGATATAATAGCTATAACAGTGTGATGCTATACTTTTAGGTTGACAATCTTTTTGATGTTCTAAACTTTATGCACAGATCACAAAGGCTGGGGAGATTGGGTCGTCAACTATGCCTCACAAAGTGAATCCTATTGATTTTGAAAATAGTGAAGGTAATCTAGGTGTTGCTAATGGAGGCCTGTCTCATCTAAGCATGAAATTGCCAATTTCACGATGGCAGGTAAGACCAACTTTACTAATATGGTTGTCTGGAATCTAATTAGTGTAACTTCTTGTGCTAGGTTATAACCTACAGACCTTTTTGGTCTGATTCAATAGCAATGATAGTCTAATTACACGATGTTTCTTTTCTTCTTTTTTTTTTTTACCAGAGGGACTTGACTGATTCAACTGTCTTACGAAACATGGGTGTAGGAATTGGTCATTCCCTTCTTGCTTACAAAAGCACACTTCAAGGAATAGGAAAGCTTCAGGTATTCAACTTGACGATGGATTTTTACTTCTCTCTTAGAGTATGCATGATTATGTTCCAATAGTAGATGATACCTTTTGTTTATCTCAACTGTTTTGCTATACTATTTATCAGCAAGTTGAATGTACATGCTTAAAGAATATTTTCCTTGTGTTCTTTTTGTTTTCACATCAAGCTTTCTCTTAATGTTGTCGTTTACCATATAGGTTAACGAAGCTCGCTTGAGTGAAGACTTGAAACAATGCTGGGAGGTGCTAGCTGAACCGATACAAACTGTATGTATATGCTACCTAGATTTTTACATGATTATTTGGTTTTATATTTCTTTTGTTAACAAATATTGAATGCTTAGAACATGTATATAACTTGAATTTATTGTCGAGATGTATTATTTTCTTGTCATAGAATATAGATGATGTTAAATTCTCCAAGTGTCTTAAACTCTTACGAGTTTAGATCACTCAGAGTTAACTCGCTAATTAACTCAGATGTGGATAAACTCGGGTAAACTTGGGTAGACTCTTAAGTTTACTATTTTAATCCACCTTCGGTCTCTTTTAAGTATCAAAACATGTAGTTTCACTAAAACTCCTTTAATTAGACTTTAAAAAAAAATGATACGATATTTAGACATAATATGTGTTAATTTTTAGCATCAGACATTAATGGTTTTATTCACCTCTTTTTTTTCAATTTGTATTTACTATTGTGTCGTTTATTTGTTTCATTATAATATTATAAATGTGTCTTTTATATCCCTTTTTATCGTTGTTCTTAAAAGAAGAGTTGTAGTGGTTTATGAGTCGAGGTTACATGAGCTCTACTAGTTTACCTAAACTCCCAAATTTGACAACTTTGATAGTTATCTACCTGTTACATCAGATTCAACTTTTTTACTCATTAGTAATGTAATTGCAATTTACTAGCTGCAAACACACTCTAGCTGCATGAAAAGGGGAAAAAGGTGAACATGAGACAGCTAAGAATTATATATCTTAGCTGCATACTTCTCTTGATATTGCTGCTTGTCATCCTCTTTAAGAACTTGTGTATAATTGTTTTCAAATCTTCATTTAGGTTATGCGAAGATACGGTGTTCCGGAGCCTTATGAGAAGTTAAAAGAGCTTACGAGAGGGAGAGCGGTTACAAAAGAGAGCATAAGAGACTTCATTGAAGGCTTAGATATTCCGGAAGCTGCAAAGACGAATCTGTTAAAGTTGACACCGGATACATACATTGGAGCAGCAGTAGAATTGGCGAGGACTGTGGAACAGGCAGCGGATTTGTTATGAATCGAATACAAAAAAAAAAGATTCTCGAAACTAGCAGTTAGAGCAGTTTGCTACAGAACTGCCAAGGCATTTTTGTCATAGAACCTCACCAACCAAGAGTGATTATTAGTTGCTTGAAAGAATATTTAAATAACATGCTGCACATAATGTTCCCTGATTATGAAAAACTATAGGGAATAAGGGATTTTGCAAGTGATAGGCAAATTGTATTATAGATTTTCATGCTTCAGAAAGGCCTGAAAAATAAGGAAATAGGTTTGAAGTATACCTTTCTTCTATTGGAGTCTATTCTTCGAGTTGTGTAGAACTACTTAGAAAGCAAAAGTCTCTTTACCTGTTTTATTTTACACCTTATTTCTTGTTGGAGTGCATAGCGTTAAGCTACCATTGTTAAGTAACAGGGAAGTTATGAAATCTCCAAAAACAAAAGGCTAGCCGATCACTCACCGATCTCAAGAATATCGCCGGTCAACCTGGACCGACCCGTGACCAACCTTAGGCCAATTACTAGCTGACACTATCGGACATCTGTCAAATTGGTTTGAACTAATTACTTGTATATAAATAGGTTAAAATCAATAGTGTCGAGACCTTTTTTTTTAATATGAAACCAGATTAATCTTGCTTTTATAATTAAAATTAGTTTTATTTTTATTAATATGGTTTAAAGTTTAAATTGATGCATCAAATTGTAAATTGGTTTTAAATAAATCCAATTTACTACGTAGAAAAGTGGATTGGTACAGTTTTCAAACTATTAGTATAATAATTTGACACAATTCCAGTTTAGTTTGTGAACTTTTGTACCATAAACACCCTATTATAAGGTTTCTTTTCATCTTCTTGTGAATCAGTTTCTGTTGTGTGCTGCAATGTTGCTTGATTTGGAGCCCTTGTTATTTGAACTTTCCAAACATCTAGATCGAACGGCAGCTGAAAGTTTGGATTGAGTAAATAGTATATCTGTTTAGATTTTAGATCAAGATGTGACATTGGACTCGTTAATTCGAAGTTCTAGCCTTAGTATAAGGTATACCTCAGATTTAAAGCGTGTATTGTTGGACAGTTATGGTTGGTGAGTGATAATTTCTTCCCAGTTTGTCATCATCCAATCTTTAGATGAAATGATTCATTCATTGGCAAAGAAGGGTGTTCACTGTAGTTGCTTGGAAGTTTCTGATTTTTGTCCAGAACTAGAAATATCAATCTCACTTATTTATGGAAGATGATCAAATTTTTCCAAAATTGCAGGATGCAGCTTTGATTTCTGGCGACACGAAATAGGCCTTACTCGAATCGGATTCAAGGGTAGATCTGGAAGCTTGGAGTTATGTCTGCTTATGGCCATCAAATGGAGGAGAACTATTCTGCAAGGAGTCTCTCTAGTGGTTCTGGTATGTAATGCTAGCTTCATCCCTCTTCTTCATTACTATCTTTATCTTTCTCGTTTAAATTATCCTTTTGGTTATTTTGGCACAATGTTGATAATTATCTTCCATAATGTTGGTCTTCCTTGATGATGAGGTATTGTCATAAACTCATAATGTTCCTGTCATGAATCTTGGATATGAATAAGAAAATATCTCAATTTAGAATTTAAGATAGACCATAAGCTTTTAACTATAGAAACACAGCTTGATTTCAGTGCTTAAAACTGCTCTTTCCTATCATATTTTATAAAAACAAAGATAAGTGTGAATTAAGTTGTTACATTTTAGAATTTCAACATAGGCATCTACTTTTGTAGACTTTGAACATACCAACTGCTTGATCTTATACTAAAACAGTGATCTGCATTTTGCAGAGATGAAGATGAAGATTATTCCACAAACAAAATGATGACTTCAATTGTTGAGAGTCCGGGTTGTGACACCTGATAGCTTGCTATAGCACTCTTGCTATTGGATATGTGTATGATACACAGCACGGTCGAGTTACTTTGTTCCTTCCTCTTCAAACCCCACAATCAAATTCAGTCCAGCTATCTACTTCAGAGAACGCAAAAGATTCACCAGAGCAGAGGTGGAGTCTCTCCATAGGAATAAAACTTGGATTTTAGTTAAACTGCCTAAAGACAAGAAAATTGTTGGCTGCAAATGGGTATTCAAAAGGAAGGAGTCCTCTCCGGGAGATGAAGGAGTCAAGTATAAGCCTCACTTAGTTGCAAAAGGATACAGTCAAGTACTAGGTGTAGATTTTAATGAGGTTTTCTCACCTGTAGTAAAACACTAATCCATTCGGGTTCTGCTAGCATTGGTAGCCATGTATTGAAATTTAAATAATTGAAATCATTAAATGTCGAGTATTTTGTACCTAATCAATTTTATTTTTATTATTAAAATTAAAAAAGCATGAATTGTTAAATTTTGAGTAAGAAAATAAAAAATATTTTGCATTTTATCTCACTAATAAGAATTAATTTCAAAATAAAAAATTACTTTGTTTGTACATTATATTGATGATAGTGTGGTCATTTGCTATTCTTCAATGACAAATATTGCCAAATAAAGTACTGTAATAAATTAAAAAAAATGTATTTACCAATCTAAGAAATAATAATTTATTTTCTAGTAGAATAAATTATATATTAAATAACAAAAGTTGTCATTGATCATTCTTTTCACAAACTAATATTCAACGATGGTGTTCTCGTAATGTTACCAAAAGAATATTAACCAATCTAATGGCATAAGTCTATAAGTTTAAAAACTTGAAAATCATGTCATAAAATGTTAAGTTTTAACACGTAACAACATTGATCATATTGTTTTGACTTTTTTTTTAAACAAAGCTAGCTCAACACATTAGGGTGGAGCAAAACAGATAAACATAACTTAGCTACATACAATAGAAATCAATCTCGTGGCATCTCCGGCATTGCCATCAACCACCAATAGGATGACGTTCATTCCACTTGTTATAGCTCAACAACGTCCTTGTTTGAATGATCTCAACACCTGCTCTTTTATTATTGAATATCCTGGCATTACGTTCCAACCAGATGTTTCAAATCATTGTAAAGAACGTGGTCATCCACGACTTCTGCTCTTGTTTTCTGGTGTGCATACCAATCCAACTCACAAACAGGTCTTTCATGGTTCCAGGAACTGCCCACGCTCAACCAAAAGACCTCAATCAAGTGCACCACACCTGCCATGTGAGCTCACAAAGAAGAAATAAATGCTCAACAGATTCTATCTCATTGTTACACAGTACACAAATATTATCACTATGAATAGCAATGCCAAATCTAGTCAACCTCTCCTTGGTATTAACTCTACCAACTAGCACAAACCATCCAAAAATCTCAATTCTCGGAGGTACCAAACCTCTCCAAAAGGAACTTGTGAAGCTATAGCTCATGATCTCGTCTGACAGTGTCTCCGATTGTAGGACCTGCATAAAAGAGTTAGTAGAAAAAAACACCTTTGTTATCAAACTTCCACACAACATTGTCCTCACTCCCAAATGACAATTTCACTGGCTTTAACCTCTCATGAAGCTGATGGACGAGTTCTAGCTCCCATTGGAACAACTCCCTCCTCCATTGAAAACTCCATATCCACTCTAGCCCATCTCAAAACTTGCAATCTCCAATGACTGATCCTTGTTGGCTTGAAATAGAGAAGAGTCTTGGAAAACTCACTTTCAGAGGACCACCTTGAACCCAGTTATCTTTCCAAAACTGGATTTTCTTACCATTGTTGACTTCCATCGCTAGGCCACTAACCATTTTTTCTCGAACCCGTTGGTCTTTTATATTCAACTGACATATGTCTTTTCAGGGTCTTCCTTTTACCGGTAAAGGCTGATTTGCTAACATTACATTCGGGTTCAACTTGTTGCATGAACAAACAATCTTCTTCCACAGCGGACAATCCTCCTTTGAAAACCGCCACCACCACTTAAACAGAAGCGATGTGTTTCTAAGTACTGCATCTCCAATTTCCAAGCCCCTAGCCTTTTTTGGAGCTTGGACCAGCTCCCATTTGACCAAAGGTATACCATAGTTACCGTCCTCTTTGCACCACATAAAGTTCCTTTGTAACGCAATCAGTTTGTCAGCCCCCGCCTTCGGCTTCTTGTACAAACTCGGGTAATATATGGGTAGGCTATTCAGTACCGATTTGATGAGGACAAGTTTACCTACTTTATTTAGGACCTTTGCTTTCCATAAGCTTAGCTTCTATTCCACCTTATCTATGATTGGTTTCTAAGTCTTCACCAGGTGCGGGTTTGCTCTTAAAGAAATCTCGAGGTATCTAACAGGTAAGACAGCTTGCTGGCACCCTAGTAGGCCACACGCATGATGAATCCATCCTTGCTCACAATTTACTGCGATCGGATTCGATTTATCAAAATTAATGCTCAACCCTGACATTAGCTCAAAACATCGCAACAGCCTCTTATAATTTACAATTATCTCAGTCTCCAGTGGGAAAAATAGAATAGTATCATCTGCAAATTGTAGGTGCGACAATTCAATATGATCTCCCCCGACCAGCAGCAGGGCAATGCTCCTATTCCTTACGGCTTCCCCCAACATCCTATGCAAAACATCGACCACTAGCACAAACAGAAGTGGAGAAAGGGGGTCCCCTAGTCTTAGTCCCCTCTCCATCTTGAACGGCTTGGATGGTGACCCGTTTACCAGGACTGACTGACGATCTGAATTTTCTATCGGTAAGAAATTCACAAATATATATTCGCGTTGTAAGTAAAGCTTCTAAACCAATAGAGAATCCTTTTGTACAAAAGTTTTGTTTGTCACTTAAGCAAACCCAATAAAAATAAATAAATGAAGTATTCAAACCTCGGGTCGTCTTCTCAAGAAATTGCAGGAAGTATGACTTATTATTGGTTATGGAAAAAGATGTGTTTTTGGGTTTTTGAAATAGAGAACAAAAACTAACAAGAATTAATAAATTAATAATTAAGAAAACTCTTGGCAAGGTATGAGAACTAGAATTCCTATCCTAGTTATCCTTATTAGGTGTGATGAGAATATGGTTTTAATCCCACTTAGTTATCCCTTATTAAATAAAGGAAAGTCAAGTGAACTAATTAAATTGATCCTCAAGTCCTAGTCAACTTTTAGAGTGATCCAAATCAATTAGCAATTGCTAATTGCCAATTGAACATGGAAGAACAATATATGAACAATATGATCAACACAGCAAAATCAGAATTGCAAAATAGAGAAAACAGGTAACAAGAACGGCCCAATTATCAGGCCTAAATCCACTAACCACATCCTAGCTACCTAACAACCTAGAATCCACTATAATCAAGCATCTTTAACTATCCTAATTTTGAACAGAATCTAAAAAATATGCAAGTAACTATGAATGATAGAGAAATCGGCGTACGGCGAAACTTGATGCGTGTATGAACAAGGAATAGGGAATAGAGAGATGGTGGTAGTGACGTGGCGGCGCTGGGGGGGCACGGAGGCACGGTGGTGGAGCAGGGCGGTATGGTGGCGGTTTAGGGTGATGGAGGGGAGGGAGAAGAAGGGGGCGAGGGGATGGGGCGGGGTTGCAAATAAGGAAAGGGGAGATACAGGGGGGGAGGGGGGCGATGGGTAGGGTTTTGCGTGGGTTGGTTTAGTGGATTCAAATCCACCCAAAGGCGTGGAGCACGCGATCGCGTGATTGGGGCGAAAGGGGGTTGATGCGGTCGCGTTATTGACGCGATCGCGTTAGTTGGGTATAGGATAAGTGACGCAGACGCGTAAAGCACGCGAACGCGTCGCTGTAAATTGTGCTAGACGCACAGTTCCAGCGTCATTTTGGCGCAACTCTCTGTTTCCATTTAGGGGGCCATAAAATCCATGTGACGCGGACGCGTTGCTCATGCTTTCGCATGGGATGAGTGTTGTGCAATTGACGCGTTCGTGTCAGGGACGCGAACGCGTGGGCCGTTTTGTGCAAAACGCACACCAACTGCACGATTCCAGCCCAACTTTCTGGGCGTTGGATCTTTACGCCGATTTCCATTCGACGCCCACGCGTGACCTGCACGCTCGCGTGGGGTGTTTTTATTAGTGCAGTATGCAGAATGCAGAATGCAATGAATGTTATGCAAAATTCCAGGTTCAGTCAAAATTCAAAAATAAACTAAACTGAAAAATAAACGATCATATCATGGTGGGTTGTCTCCCACCTAGAACTTTTGGTTAAAGTCCTTAAGTTGGACATTCGATGAACTTCTTGTTATGGTGGCTTGTGCTTGAATTCATCCAGAAATCTCCACCAATGTTTGAAATGCCAATAGCCTCCAGGTTCCCAAACAAGGCATGTAAAGCCCTTGAGCAGTTTCAAACAGGTTTCAAGGCTCCCGGGGTGTTGAATGTTAGAATAAACTCCAGGATCCCAAATTTTGCTTTTACACCCATCTTTGTCTTGATCTGCATTTTTCCAATCGGGTGATAAGTAATCTGAATTCTCACTGTAGTGACCAAACAGCTTCCGAAACCCAGGCAATCGAACTTGATACCAATCCTTGCACTTCAGATTGAAGCGTGGAACCTTATTGAATCTTGCATACCAGCTCTGAGTGCGAGTCAATTCCCTTTTTCTCATAAAGCCGCAAAGAGCACTAAGCTAGCCATCTATTTCAAGTAAACCATATTCAAGTGGAAAAGTAAAGATAAAAGTCAAGGATTTTACCCACTTGAAGTTGGAGTGGGGTGGTAGTGGCCTTGGGATAGGTGTTTCCAGTGGTTCTGCAAGTTCTACTCCCTTGTGTTCTTCTGTGAATTCCTCCACTTCTTTGCAAACTTCTTCAATTTCAACCATGTCTTGATCAAAGTCCTCGATTTCTTCCTCATCACTAAAGTCATAAGTTGGAGGTTAAGAAAAGTCTACCTCAACATCATCTTCGTATTCACTTGGGGAAGGTTCTTCTGTCTCAAAAAAGTCACTTGCAGATGCAAGTTCATCACTAGGAGAACTTGACTCGTGATTATCATTATCAAGGAAACTTGCGTCTTGGGTTGTTCCGTCCAATTCTTCATAAGATACCTGCTTTGGGGGTTGTGCACTGTCCTCCTTAGCATCAATTGTAATTTCCTTGATGGAATTTTCCACAACTCTGGATTCCCATGGAGGTTCAGCATCTCCTAAGTCTTCAACCAATTCTGCTTCTTCTTGGATAATTTGGGCTTCCTCCAATTGTTTTAGTACAAAGTCGTGCTCCTTACTGTCCACTAGAATTTCTAATATATTCTTCATGCTACGTTGTTTATTTGAGTGTCCGAACGTCGGGAAGGTAATCGATTTATTGCTTAGTCCAATTGGCGAAGGGTTGCATTAAGTTTTTCCACTGTTTCCTTGAAACGCTCCCTTAATTCTTGAGGTGATGGATATGGACATGGTACATAGGGAAGTGGTGGTTCTTGAGAGTAATTGGATTGGAATTGGGGTGGATAAGGGTCAGACGGTGGTAAATGGTGAAAAGGGGCTTGTGAGTGTGGTGGTTCAAAGCTGTGTTGAGAAGGTGGTTCGTAGGCATATGATGGGGCTTATTGGTAGCCACAGGGGGTCCACTATATCTATTGCCTTGACATGCATTTTGGAAGGATCATGGTCCATGGTATCTTGGAGGGTGTTGTTGCCTAAAGGGTTGATCAGATCCTCGCGGTTCCGTCCATCTTTGATTGCCTTGACCTGGATGCATGTTCCTGTTATAGCTTCCACTCCTTTCAACAAAATTAGAACCAAACTCAAAGCGAGAAGGGTGAGAACTCATAGTAGCTAATAGAAATAAAAAGGGAAAACAAAAACAAATAAACAAATAAAAGAAAAATATTTACAATAACCAATAATAAGGCGCACGTTTGCAATTCCCTGGCAACATCGTCATTTTGACGATCTGAATTTTCTATCGGTAAGAAATTCACAAATATATATTCGCGTTGTAAGTATAGCTTCTAAACCAACAGAGAATTCTTACGTACAAAAGTTTTGTTTGTCACTTAAGCAAACCCAATAAAAATAAATAACCGAAGTATTCAAACCTTGGGTCGTCTTCTCAAGGAATTGCAGGGAAGTATGACTTATTATTAGTTATGAAAAAAGATGTGTTTTGGGTTTTTGAAATAGAGAACAAAAAATAACAAGAATTAATAAATTAATAATTAAGAAAACTCTTGGCAAGGTATGAGAACTGGAATTTCTATCCTAGTTATCCTTATCAGGTGTGATGAGAATTGGGTTTTAATCCCACTTAGTTATCCCTTATTAAATAAAGGAAAGTCAAGTGGACTAATTAAATTGATCATCAAGTCCTAGTCAACTTTTAGAGCGATCCAAATCAATTAGCAATTGCCAATTTCAACCACTGCTGAGTTTGATAACTCAAGTGTTACCAATTAATTAACCATAGCCAAAAGGGAAGAAAATCTACTCGAATGAAAATAATTTGGATAAAACGAAAGCATCAATAACATAAATTAGAGAAAGCAATCATAAGTTTGAAATACCTCAAATTGTATTAAATAGAAAATCAATCTAAACATAAAGAGTTCATAAACTAAATTGAGAAAATAAATAAAAGGAACATTGAAACTGTGATTGAAGAAGATGAAATCCTAATCCTAATTCTAATCCCAAGAGAGAGGAGAGAACCTCTCTCTCTAAAAACTACATCTAATCCTAGAATTGTGTATATTCTCAATGAATGATTGAATGACTGGATTTTCCCACTTTATAGCCTATAATCTGTGTTTTCTGGGCCTAGATTTGGACAAAAAAGGGTCCAGAAATTGCTGGGACGATTTTTGCAATTTTTTGCACGTGGGGTCCGTCACGCGTTCACGTGGGTCATGCGTCCGCATCCTTTGGAGTTTTGCTCTTCCGCGCGTCCGCGTCAGTCACGCGTTCGTGTCAATTGCGTTCTACTCAAGGCATGCGTCCGCGTCGTCCATGCGCTCGCATCGATGCTTTTTGCGCTAAGCATGCGTCCACGTTGCCCACGCGTTCGCGTAGCTGCTTTTCTCTAAAAACTCTATTTTGTGCGTTCCTTCCATTTTTGTATGTTTTCTTTCTATCTTCTAAGCCATTCCTGCCCTATGAAGCCTGAAAGTACTCAACACACAGATCATGGTATCGAATGATAATAAGGGATAATTAAATTTAATATTCCTAAAGCATAGGAAACATATTTTCACATATGTCATATCATAAGGAAGGAATTGTAAAACCATGCAAATTCATATGAATAAGTGGGTGAAGAATTGATAAAATCATTCAATTGAGCACAAGATAAATAATAAAATAGTGGTTCATCAACCTTCCCACACTTAAACATTAGCATGTCCTCATGCTAAATCCAAGAGAAAAGAGAAAGGATGTAGAATGGTGGAATCCAATGCAATGCAATCTATCCTAAATGTAAACTACCTAAATGAGTCATGCAATTCTAGTTATTATTCACTTGTATATAAAGCTTACATGTAGTTAAATTAATTCATATCTTCAAGGAATCATATATGTACAATTAAAGGCAAATCATATTAAAGCATAGTCACAATTGAGTTGAGTTGAGATAGTTCACAACTTGTAAGACAATTAATAACTAAACATGGATATATGAGAATGAGCTATTGAACCCTCACTAGATTTTGTGTTTGCTCTCTAATCACTCAGTGTTTGGGGTTAATCACTCTCTTCTTTTCTAGTCACGCTTTCTAAAACTTTGTTTTTCATCTAAAGACCATTAATGCGTACGCATGACTTGAAGATTTTCTCAGCGACGTGTGTGCGTGACCGACGCATCCGCGTGACTTGCGAAAAAGACCATCAACGTGTACGCATGACTGACGCGTACGCGTGACATGCGCCACGTGCAGAAAATGTAGAAACCGCTGGGGTGATTTCTGGGCCCTATTTTAGCACCAAAGTTAGGCACGGATCCAGTGAAGCCAAGTGGTCCCCACGTTACATGACGCGGAGTAGTTAGTTAATTCTGATTTAAATTTAAATTTTTTTAAATAGGAAAAGATATTATTTTTAATTTTAGATAATTAGATTTTAAATTAATTAGGATTAGTTATAAAAATGAATTTAGATGCCATCAGATTGGAACTCTGTACATTTTATTTACCAGAATCCTTATTTTCTTCTTTGAATCATGAACAACTAATCCTCCATTGTTAAGGTTAGGAGCTCCGTCTATTTGTATGGATTGATTTTATTGCTTTCTCTATTTTGATTTATGCATGGATTTATAATTTAAGAATTGTTTTCGCTCTTTATTTTATGAATTTGGGAGGAACGAAAGTATGACCATCTTTCTATTTGAGTTCTTGTATAACTTGGAAAAGCTCTATACTTGAACAATAACTTGAAAACAAATTCTCCTAAATTTTAATTATTTGAATTTAACAGGATACGTGACATATAATTTTTTTACTTCTTGGGTAATTAGAGTTTTTGTGGCATATAAACTGGAATTTGAACTTCACTTTCTAATTGGAATTAATTGACCAAGGAATTGGCAGTTAATGAATTTTAGAGGAGACTAGGAAGGTCTAAGGAATTAGGGTCTAGTCACATACAGTTTGCCATAAATTAAATCCTACATAATTAAAATAGTTAGTAAGAAAAGTAAATCCGGAAAAATAGATAACTTTGAAGCCTTAACTGCTTTCTCAATATTTTATTCCCAACTTATTTATCTGCCTGTCTTTAATATTCCAAATTTATTGTTAATGCTTTTGAACTTCCAAACACTATTTTTTGTTTGTCTAACTAAGCCTATCAAACACTATTGTTGCTTAATCCATCAATCCTCGTGGGATCGACCCTTACTCACGTAAGGTATTACTTGGTACGACCCGGTACACTTGCTGGTTAGTTTGTGGTTTGTAAAATTCGCATCAAGTTTTTGGCACCGTTGCCGGGATTGACTGTGATTGACAACTACTGGTTGTTTGATTTCTTAGATTAGGCGTTTTTACTTTAATTTCATTTAACTTATTTCTTTAAATTTTCAAAAAATATATTTTGATTTATTTTATTTAATTTTTTTTCTTTTTTCTTAATTTTTGAAATTAAGTTTGGTGTCCACATAGTAATTTTTCTCTTAAAAAAATTAAATAAATAAAAAAATATTTTTTTTTAAAAAATCCTAGTATCGTTCTTTGTTTAATTTTTGAATTTATAGTTCACTACTTTTCATTTATTTTCAAATCTTTTATCATTTTTTTATTTTTATTACTTTTCTAAAAAAAAAAATTTCTGTTCTGTCTTCTTTGCTTTCCTGTTTATCGCATGGTGCGTTTAATTCTTTTTGGTGTTTTGTGCTAAGAAAAATAATGGAGAGAGATCACATTGGTTACTACTTACACCCAAGGAGTGATTCTTATTATTGTGGATGGAAGAACGACTCAAATTTTGGTTGGCAAAGTCAAAACCAAAGAAACTTCAATGCTCCATGTTCTAACTATCAAGAGCCACCATCTCCATATTCATACCAAGAACCACCACCTCTCTATCCATATCAAGAACCGTCATCTTTCTACCCATACCAAGAGCCACCATCTCCTTATTCATCTCAAATACCATCAGATCTTGAGCTCCTCATGAAAGAATTCCTACATGATATAAAGACGAGTGTCAAAAATGTAGAGAAACATGTGCAATCGCTAATCAAGAACCAGGAAGAGGAACAAGAAAATTCCTTCCCAAAAGATACAATGCAAGATCCTATGGAAGAAAGTGAGGAAACCAATCAAAGGAGTTTATACTCTAGTGAATTAGAGAACTTTCCACCCTCACATATGGAAGAAGAGGAAGATGCACAACCTCCCATGTCCTTGGTTAGCAATGAAGAAGAGATTGAATTAGAAGAAAGCTACCAAGAGGAAGATGTTGAAATTGAGGAAGCTTGCAAAGAGGTAGAAGAATTCAAAGAAGAACACAAGGGAGTGGAGCTTGCAAGACCTTTTCCAAAGACATCACCATCCAATACAACATTCAAGTGGGTAAAATTCCTATCCTTAACCTTTGCTTTCCCACTTGAATATGGACTACTGGAGACGGATGGTCACCTTAGAGCTATTTGTGGCATTAAGAGTAAGAGGAAGATGGTTAGTGGCAAGAGTTGTCAAGCAAGGTTCAATATGGTTGCATGATCCAAATTGAAGTGCAAGGATTGGTGTAGAGCTCAATTGAATGGGTCTAGAAGGTTATTTGGATGTCTCTATGAGAATTCAGACTGCTTGCCACCTGGTGGGAACAATGGTGATCCACAAGAAGACGGATGTAAGAGCAAGGTTTGGGACCCTGGGATTCATTCCCACAATCAACACTCTTGGGGTCTTGTCACTTGCTTCAACTTGCTCAAAGGCGTTAGGCGCCTAGTTTGGGATCTCGGTAGCCATTGGAATTACAAACATTGGTGGAAATTCCTGGATCAGTACAAGCACAAGCCACCATGACAAGGAGCTCACCACATGTCCAACTTAAGGAATTTAACTAAAAGTGCTTGGTGGGGGGACAACTCACCGTGGTATGATCGTTCCTTTTCATTCTTAGTTGTTTTTCGTAGTAGTAGTTTTCTTACTTATTTGATTTTTATTGAGTTCTTACAAATTTTCTGATCATGCAGCTATTTTAGAACAGGAACCGGACACTTGAAAAAAAAAAGAAAAGCACACGACGCGCAAGTGTCGCTGACGTGAACGCGTCAGTCATGTGTGCGTGAAAAACAAAATTTGACAGAGAGTTGCGCGGGAGTGGCACTGGGCCCATGCTTGGCGCACAAACATAACCGCGCGTACGCGTACCCCACGCGTGCGCGTCGTTTGCAATTATCGCCATCCACGCGTGCGCGTCATTGACGCGTACGCGTGACATACAAAATCGACGTAAAGGAGTGTTTGGGCAGAGAATTGTGCTGCCTTGGGGCTGGAAGCGTGCTAGAGGCACAAATTTACTCACGCGTATGCGTCCCTAACGTGTGCGCGTCATTTGCAAAATGGTCCTCCACGCGTGCGCGTGCATGACGTGCACGCGTCGTATAAAATTATTGGTTCCCAAGCCACTCGAACAGAGAGTTGCGCATGTGCGCGGCTGGATTCGCGCGAATTGCACAAAACCAAGGGCACGCGAACGCGTGCCTGACGCCCACGCATCATTAAGGAAAATTCGCGACCCAGCACGCGTACGCGTCGCCTTCGCCACACAACTACACTTGTTCGCCGCACAATTTTTACTTTTCTTTCTCTCTCTCCCAATCCTAATTCTCTCTTGTTCTTTTATCTTTATATTCTTCTTTCCTCTCACTATTTATTTTTATTTTCAGTTCTTCTTTGCTTGAGGACAAGCAAACCTTTAAGTTTAGTGTTGACACTTCGCTTAAGGTTTTTTCTGTTTATTTTTATGGCACTAAGGGAGGTGAATTATCTTCACAAAGGAGCACAACCTGAAGAATAAAACGACCGCTCGGATAACTAAGGTGGTTGAGTTCCTTTCATTTTTTATTCCCTTCCGCTTTTATTATGTTATGTTTCGGTTTCCTGCTACTTTGTTTTGTTTAGTGCATGATCCTTTATTAGTAGATTCATAGGTTCTAGTTTAGTTTTTTCTTAATTGCTTTAATTCTGAAAAGATGTCTCACGTATTACTCACTGAGCTTGAATTCAAAAAAAAAAATACAGAAGTGATGTATTGCATGAGAAATTGAGTTTAATTTTAAGAGTATTCCTATTTACTTAAATGTGGTGGTATTTTCTATAATTTTGAATTCATGACATGAATAGTGCATATTTAAATTTGAATCAAAGAATGTTGATGTACAAGGAACATGAATTTAGAGAATTATTATGATTTCTCTGAAATTAATGAAGGTTTAATCCTTGAAGCAAAAGAAACAGCAAAAGAAAAAAATAAAAGCAAGGTCTAAGGCTCTGAGCATCAATGACAAGGGAGGTAAGACATGATTAAAAGCTCAAAGAGTTGTTTCCCTAGTCACATACTTGTGGTGTTCTTGTGTCAAGTAAACCTTGAGACAAAACATTTAGAGTCGAGATCAATTGCAGAGTACGCCAAAGGCTTTGAGCACCACTGTCTGGGAGTTTCTAAAAAAAATTTATAATAATAAAAATATTTAGAACTTAAAGAAAGTTCTCTAGTTAAGTGCTTGTGGTGTTTCTGTGTCAAGTAAAGCTTGAGACAAAACATTTAAAGTCACGGCTAGGCTTAAGGTGCAAAGCACCAAAGAAAAATTGCTGTGTTCAAGTATTAAATTGAGTTACAAAAGATCAGAGAATTCATAATATTATTCGGATTCTAATTCCAAATGACAGTGACATCTTTCTGATTTAAAGGAGAGTGAGATGCCAAAACTATTCAGGATTGCAGTTGTAAACCCCACTATAAGAAGAGACATGAGCTTAATCGAACTCTCATTCTCATGCAAATTCAATTCCTAAGCCTATGTTAGTTTTGGTTGCTTGAGGACAAACAACAGTTCAAGTTTGGTGTTGTGATGCGTGAGCATCTTTCCTATCTTTTCCGAGTGAATTTGCATATAATTTGTTGAGTTTAACAAAGAATTAATTATATTTTAGCCACTATGGATGCTATTTTGAGTCTTTTGTAATTTTATTTATTTTAGGTATCATTCGGCTGGATTTGATGGACTTTCTACAGCACAAGAACAAAAGGAGATGGCAGCGAGGAGCGACGCGTACGCGTGACTGATGCGTACGCGTGATTTGGAGCTTTCCATGGTGACGCGTGCGCCTGACTGATGCGTCCGCGTGATTTGAAGATTTGCTCAGCGACGCATGTGCGTGACCGACGCGTGCGCGTGACCGACGCGTCCGCGTGACTTGCAAAAAAGACCATCGACGCGTACGCGTAACATGCGCTACGTGCAGAAAATGCAGAAATCGCCGGGGGGTGATTTCTGGGCCCCATTTTAGCACCCAAGTTAGGCACGGATCCAGTGAAGCCAAGTGGTCTCCACGTTACAAGACACGGAGTAGTTAGTTAATTTTGATTTAAATTCAAATTTGATTTTTAAATAGGAAAATATATTATTTTTAATTTTAGATAATTAGATTTTAAATTAATTAGAATTAGTCATAAAAACGAATTTAGATGACATCATATTGAAACTCTGTACATTTTATTTACCAGAATCCTTATTTTCTTCTCTGAATCATGAGCAACTAATCCTCCATTGTTAAGGTTAGGAGCTCTGTCTATTTGTATGGATTGATTTTATTGCTTTCTCTATTTTAATTTATGCATGGATTTATAATTTAAGAATTGTTTTTGCTCTTTATTTTATGAATTTGGGTGGAACAGAAGTATGACCATCTTTCTATTTGAGTTCTTGTATAACTTGGAAAAGCTCTACAGTTGAACAACAGCTTGAAAACAAATTCTCCTAAATTTTAATTATCTGAATTTAACAGGATACGTGACATATAATCCTTTTATTTCTTGGATAATTAGAGTTTTTGTGACATATAAACTATAAATTGATTATCACCCTCTAATTGGAATTAATTGACCAAGGAATTGGCAGTTAATGAATTTAGAGGAGACTAGGAAGGTCTAAGGAATTAGGGTCTAGTCACAAACAGTTTGCTATAAATTAAATCCTACATAATTAAAATAGTTAGTAAGAAAAGTAAATCCAGAAAAATAGATAACTCTGAAGCGTTAACTGCTTTCTCAATATTTTATTCCTAACTTATTTATCTGCCTGTCTTTAATATTCCAAATTTACTGTTAATGCTTTTGAACTTCCAAACACCGTTTTCTATTTGTCTAAGCCTATCAAACACTATTATTGCTTAATCCATCAATCCTCGTGAGATCGACCCTTACTCACGTAAGGTATTACTTGGTACGACCCGGTGCACTTGCCGGTTAGTTTGTGGTTTGTAAAATCCGCACCAATAAACTGGGAATCCAGACTTCTAAACGGTCTGGGGCCCCCTCCTACTCTTGTACCTTCTACAATGAACAGGCAGTGATCGGACAATCCCCGCGGACCACCTTTTAGCCTAATATCCGGAAACTTCTCCGTCCATCCAATACTGCATGTCTTGAACCCAACTCTTAAACTCTTCCGCTGATGTCGGCAAACTAGTCACCCCTTTGCGATCCTCAACTTGTAGAATTTCATTAAAGTCCCTTAAAAAGCATAATGGAACTTGACACAAACCCGCAACATAGCTCAGTTCTTCCCACACGCCCCGCTTCTCCTCTTTCCCATGCGCCCCGTACACCAAACAGAAAGCACAAAGAAAGGCAGTTTTTGTTAACACTCCTTCAACGCACCACCATCGCTCACCTTTATAACAGTTACGAACTTTAAACACTACATCATCCCAAATCAATAATAGACCCCCAGCCGTCCCTGCATCCTCCACAAACTCCCAACTAACAGTACTATGTCCCCAAATTCTTGCAATATCATATTTAGTAAGCACCTATCTTTTTGTTTCAAGCAATCTTAACATGTTCAAGTTATACTTTATCTTCAAAGCTTTCACCATGCTTAATTTTCGATCTCTCCTCAACCTCCTAATATTCCAGCAGCTCACAATCATTTAAACAAATTTTTACTCACCTTATTTTTATTCTTTGGCCGACTTCTTCTCGCCTTTTCCCTTTTGCTTTGCCAACTTTCTCTTCGCCGCTATTTCTTCATTCTGTGCTTGCAAAATTCCCATAATGTCTTCCTCTTCATCCTACAAAACCGCGCCCGATTCCACTGCCAGTGCCCAGGTTGCTTCATTTTTCTTCATCTGCTCTTCCTGCGTTTCCTTGCGTCCATTAACCCTTGAATAATTCCGCCCTGTCTCTGTTTCAGACCCTGCCTCTGCCCTCAAGGTTTCCCCCCCGTTAGCCACCTCCTATATGGCGCCATCTGCTATGCGGTTTGCTACCGTAGGCCTCCCCTTCCCGCTCGCCTGGTCTAAGCTCTCCGAGGACCCAGCCCGAGGATTCAAGGCCGCAATCCCCCCTGCCTGGTCCATCTGCTCCTGCCGCCATACTGCACCTCGGGCGTTCACTCCCTCCCTCGTCGCCAGCCCAGAATCGCCACAATCGCCATCGATAGTCGCCTCTGCGTCCGGGTCTGTTTCCTCCAGATTCCCCACCAAGGCTTGGTTCCCAGCCTCCAGAGGTCTCCACTCGGTCGGTACCACCCTCCCCATGTCGTCGGTAGAACCCTCGAGGG
>NC_029778.3:44450445-44479147 GCF_000817695.3 Arachis duranensis
GGCACGCAAGCCACACCGAGGAGCCGCCTTCACCGAAACCAGGGGAGCCTGCATGACTCGCGGACCATCCGACCCACCCGTGACTGCAAGAGAGAGAGCTCCAGCAACCCGGTCAGCCCACCTCCAAACCTGGTCAAGCCCATCATCTTCCACACTCTCCAAGCACCCTTCATAATTGACCTGCAGCCCACTAGCCTTTTGTTTGTCTATTGGGCCACTTGAAAGCAAGCCCCACTCACTCCCTCAATGTTATATCTCACTGCATTATAGCACACCGGATGGGCCACAAGATAAGTATCATATGGTCTTGCATACCCTGCAATAACCCCTTCTCCTCAGTACCACAGACCTGCGTAACCGTTCTCTCAGACTCCGCCTCATTAATTCCCTCAAATTCCTTAGATTCTGCTTCTCCATCAACCTTGGTACAACTAACCGAATTTGTTACTTGCATATCTTATTTGAAATTCGAATAATCCACGTTAGCATCATTCAACTAACCCGTGAATTACTATTGTTTTGACTTTTGACTTCAATAATGATTATGATATCAACAAATAAAATTGTTATAAGTAAATTTTAACAAAGACAAATCTTCTTAAGTATTGTTATTAATAAGAATTTGTTCTACTTTAAAGACAAACGGTATTTTTTAATTGGGCAGGTCGAAGACTAATCCATCATGTATTGATGCTCTATTTATTAAGGGTCTATCACTAACTAATAGATTACTACTATACACACAAGACGAAATTCAAACTCTTAATACTTACTTAAGTAGATGAGTAGAATAACATTTAACCAATTTAATTGTTAAGATAAATATTAATTATTTTTAATATTTTTATTATTAAAAAATTTTGAAAGTTTGATTTTAGTTATAACTTTAAAAAATATTTATAATATTAATTACTAAATATATATTTTATTTTTTTTAATAAAAAACTTTATATAATTTTATGTAGTATCCGGTGCCGGACATAAATCATACGCTAGTCAATATTAGTTAACGAAACCTTTTGTCAATTATATTCATAATCGAATCCATAAATAAATCTCAATCATACTTTGTTGCTCCACTAACGATCCATACATTGTAGCTTCTATCAGAGAATGACGCGGAGTCGCGGAATAGAGAAACGTACACATTATTACTACAAATGTCATTCACATTTATAAAAAAATAAAATGATATTATCAAAATAAGAGTGATATATATATATATATGGTTATTCTAGTATATTTACATTTCGGTATTTTAATTTTAACAACATTTAATAACCATCTAATCAACTATAGACATTGGCATACTAACATTTTTAACGTATATAGTTTAATTTTGATAAAATAACAATATAAAATATTTTATTAAATTATTCAATGAATCACTATTCACATGATAAATATTATTCATTACTTAAGATAAATAAAAACTATTGTCTCATTGTTCCAGCAAAAACAATCTTCTTTCTTCACCTTTAGGCTCAGCAAATAGCTAGTGATCCACGTACTTCCAACAACAGAAACTCGGGAGTTTGTTTTCCCATTTGGTTTATCACGATTTGGATCAAGTATATACATAGTCAAACATATGGTTTTCGAGTTAAAAACAAAAATTCGAAAACATTATTTTAGGACAACTCCAAACAGTGGCATGATTGCACTGATGGAAATTCCTCCTATAAAACAAACAGAGGAGCACAATTGTGTTGCAATTACCAGTAAGTTATTAAACGTATTAAATGGACAAGAAAGACGAATGAATGAAACATTCGTATGGTACTTCATTCATTTTAACTATATTATTGACAAAGAATGGTAAAATGGACAAAGGAGGGTTATCAATCAAAGTGCATTTTGTAAGTGTAAGAGACTCCAACCCTCTCAAGGCCATAGGCTTGCCCATGCCTTGTGCCTCTAAGGTCACACCCTGCAATGAGTTTTTCCATTATGCTGAGGTAATCCTACTCCTCGAAAAAAGGCCGGGGAAAAAATAGACAGGAAGTTAATAGAAAACAAAATTAGCAGCAATTTCTTGCAGACTCGAGCATAATTTAGAGATGATCAATAATTGCTTTGGTGAACTCGGTTGTCTTTGCTTTGCCTCCGAGATCAGCAGTTCGGTACTTCCCTTCTGCAATTGTGTTGAGGATGGCATTTTGAATTTGGTCTGCTTTGTCATGGAGATTCAAATGGCGCAACATTGAAACACCACTCAGCAGTAAAGCAGTTGGATTTGCCAAATTCTAAACAAGCACAAGTCCAGAGGAAATACAGGTAAGCAACAGAAATATAACTCTAATTTAAAAAGGTTGCAAGTAGGTTAGAACCTGTTTGTGACCAATACAGGAGAAGTAAACCAACAACAATTACTATTCACAATTTTTTACTTTTTAAAAAGAAAAGAAGATAACACCGAATTAGTTTTATGAGATTGCAGAGGGCAAACTGATATCGAGAACTTTCAGGAAACAAGCATTGAAATAAATCCCATATTCTGTAATAAGTTGATAACAAGTTGAAAAGATACATAACAGATAATATAAGGTTGAGAAAGGACTTAGCAGCTTACCTTTCCAGCAATATCAGGTGCTGAACCATGTACAGCCTCAGCTAGTGCAATACCTCCCTCACCAATGTTGCAGCTGAAACAGGTATATAATGATGTCAGATGATAAAATTGCAACTTCTAGCTTTTGTTGACCAAAGTGCAAAACTACCTTGGTGTCAAGCCCAAACCCCCAACCAAGCCAGCACAAAGGTCACTAATAATGTCGCCATACAGGTTTGGCATCACTAGTACATCAAAAAGAGCAGGATTCTTCACAAGCTGAGATTATAAAAGTGAATGAGAGTAATTCCATCTTCAATAATTAAAATGAATTTCCAAATACAGTTGCATCCTAAATCCAAGTTCACAAATATACCATCATGCAGCAATTGTCAATGACAACTTCCTCATACTTTATCTCAGGATACTTCTCCGCAACCTCACGACAACACTAAAACAAATTTCAAAATAAAAGGTTACTATTAGGATTCACAAATAAAATAAGATAGATATTATAGGTAACTTGAACTTAATGATAGACCTTGAGGAAAAGACCATCAGTCTTCTGCATAATGTTGGCCTTGTGAATAGCAGATACCCTCTCTCTCCCATGTGCTTTGGCATAGTGGAAAGCATACTCAGCGACCCTTAAACTTGCTTGGCGTGTAATGATTTTGAGACTTTCTACTACACCTCTCACAACCTGTTATACAATAATACTGAAAGATACATCAATCAGAACTTGGTTGATAGTATCTAACATCAACTGTTGTAAAGCTTACCTGATGTTCAAGCCCACTGTACTCTCCTTCTGTGTTTTCGCGGATTGTGATGAGATTTACATTATCATACCGAGTTTTATAGCCAGGAAGGCTATAGCAGGGACGAACATTTGCATACAGATTAAGTTCTTTTCTTAGGGTAAGGTTCAACGAACGATGGCCTTTACCAATTGGGGTGGCCATTGGCCCTTTCAAGCCAACCTGATTTTTCCGAACTGATTCCAAACTTTCCCATGTCAGAAAGCTCTGTGTTCTAGGGTCAATTTCAGTCCCTACATAGTGCTCTTCCCACTCTATGGGCACATCAGCTGCTTTGAATATCTAATCATTTCAATGGTAAGAATTCAGAGTTACAACTTTCAAAGAAACTACTCAATTCCATAAGAATATACTAACAAGTAGACATAACAAGAACCATATACAATTAGATAGCAAACCCGGGGAAAATAGAAATCAAATATCAAACAAGTGAAAAATTCATCATTGACAACTGCATAAATCAAATAAATCCACCCACGCTTATATTTAGGTCCTCCATTCATGCATTTACACAGACCTACACCATTCCATCTTTGTGTTTCAAGTTACAATCCCCTTCTATTGACAACTATAAACCAAACTAACTGATGGAAATATGACCAAAAAGAAAAAAATGAAGCACAAGTTGTTGAAGTCTATTCAAAATCAAAACAAATTAGGCATGCAGCATTCACATTTTCTTAAGAAAGAGAGAGAAAAATATATATTGTATTCTTCAAATTTCAAACTATACATAACTATTTACTTATGTATTATCATCGTATTTTAATATAGTCATGCCTCCTAGAACACATTTTTAGCTGAAAATGTTAAGTATAAATTACAGTAGTAATACAAAGGACCTTCACACAAAACCAACCATCCATGAGAAACAATTATATGAAACAGTAGGGGAAAACGAGAGTTGAAACCTGTTTGACAGATTCGGCGATTTCGGGGCCAATACCGTCGCCGGGGAAGAGAGTGGCACGGATCGGAGCGGAGGAGAAGAATCTGGCAGCGGTGGAGCGGTTTCCAAGGGTTCGTTTGAGAAGCTGTAAGCCAGAAGAAGCCATAGTTGACGAAGCCACGCTCTTTAACCCAAAATTAAAAGCAGTCACTGCGTCGATTCGGAACGAAAAATTAATTAAAAAATGGATTAGTTAAGAGATTAATAATACATCAGTGTGGTATTGTAGATTTGGAAGGAACGGTTGCTAGGGATTCAAAAAGAAACAACCTTTGGGTCGAGGATTCAAAATGCAAGTGCTTGACCTTGGTTGAGTTGAGAATGAATTGTGAACATTAGAAAACAGAACAAGCTTTTTTTTTTCTTTTTCATTAATGTAATGTGTATATTTTTCTCTTTTCTGAAACAACGGTGCGGATTCTCTGCACCTTTTCACTTTTTCTTTGGGTTTAATTTTTATTTTCGTTTACAAAAAGACTTCCTTTGTTTAGTGTCTAAAAAAAAGGGAAAAATAGACAAAAGTACACCTGAATTTTTACACAGTGGATAGATGTATTCTTAAATTTTTTAATAAGTTATTTATACACATGAATATAAAATTTCGTTGTCAATTCTATCCTTCTGTGACCTGAGTAAATTTTCTGACGGTGGTGGAGGTCAGGTGGCACGGTATTGTATGATGTGGCCAATTTAAGGTGACACGGTGAAAAATAGAAATATTCATTATGAAATTTGTTGAAATAAATACAAGAAGAGGGAATAATAAAATCATTGTTCATCTTCTTCCTTCTCTAATTTCTTTGAACCATATGAACCCTAACACAGGGTATAGACCTTTCATTGGTCTTGATGGCACATTCTTAAAGGACTTCTATGGAGGACTTCTACTCACTGCAATAGGTCAAGATGCCAAACAACTAGGTTTTCCCAATAGCTTATGCCGTGGTGGATTCAGAAACTTCAGTTCTCATCGCCACCACTCACTCGATTAGGGATTTAGGGTTAGCAATAGCAACCCCTTCCTCCTCAGCTCTTCTCCTCTCCAAGGCCATAGCCTCGCCGCCTCGGTTCAGTTCAACCCAGTGCTTGCCGTCGAGTCTGCTCCAGTTCCGCGTCTCCTTCAAGCCGCCTGTGCCTATCGCTCTTCCTCCGCTCAACTCGTCTCTGCCATCTTCGCAACTTGTCGAATCATCTGATTCGTCTCAGCACCGCTCCTCCCTCCGCCACCTCCGCCACCTCCTCTCGACCCTCTCCTCCCGTGTCGTCCTCTCTTTGCTCCCTCCAGTCCTCGCATTCACAACCTTCGCCGCCGCTATCGCCGCCTACAACTCCGCCGTCTCCGCACACTACCTGCTCCCGGAGTATTTCCCGGTTCTCAGGGCTTCTTCTCTGCCTTACCAGCTCAACGCACCCGCCCTGGCCCTCCTCCTTGTTTTCCGAACCGAGGCTTCATACGCTGATACGCAAGGTTGGTACTCAGATTTCAGATAATGGTGTGAAAGAAAAAATTATACTTTCCTGCTTCGTAATAGAATTGTTCACTCAAGTGAAAATTACTTGATTTATGATATTGTATCGTTGGATTCTGTAGCTGATTTCGTCAAGTGGGATAAGTCTTTAGTTGTTGAATTTCAATTTTTGGAAAGCAATGCTACTATAACCGTAAAAAACAAGGGGAGAAAAAGGAGGAGATTTCAGTGTTTCTGTGAAAAACACCATGATTGTTTGGGTAGTTTCCTGAGTTTGTAACTAAGTTTGTAACTGAGTTTCCTGAGTTTTCCAGCCTTTCTTTTCTTTTTGAATGATTTGATATGTTGAAACAGCTTGTTTGGGTTGAATCACAAACTGTTCTGTTTGCTTTGTTAACAAAATATGCAGTTACTTGGAATAAAGCTTGAAAAATTGAATGTGTCTGTGAACAGCTTCCAGAGTTTGGTTTGATTGCCTTTTCACTAATTTGCTTCTTTTTTTTTTCTTTTTAAATTTCTAGGAAAAGTACTTTTGTTTTTCTCATGGAAATAATATCCAACAAGGCAACAAACTAGTAAAAAGGAAGTGAATGCATACAAAGTACTTTTTTATGAAACTATGATGCAGAGAGAGATCAAGAAGAGAAATTGAATATGATATTTTGTATTATTGTTCTAAATTGTTAGTTGTACAATTTGATAGTTCAGATATTAGCTAATGGCAGTAGCTTGTGGATTGAGTAAACTAGATTTGGATGATTCTGTTCTGGTAGTTATAACATAATTTTATTTTTCTGATTCTGTTAAGCTAATACTAGATATCAAATTGTAGTTTCCTATACCAATTGTATTAGATACTAGATAGTAACACTTTACTGATTAATTAGAAATCAATTATGTTATTATTTATAAAATAGTAACATGCATGAGTATTAATTCAGCTTGCTAGCATTAGGAGAAATATATGCTTTTATGCATTTGTTTGTTCTAGACAGAGATTTATTATTCCAACTTATTTTTATATCATAAGTTTGATACAAATTGAGATTCTTTATTTGTCATGCAGGTTTTGCCACCATCAAAAGGGCCAACATTTCCTTCATTTGGAACATTGAAGCATCTGGAACTTGGCTTAGTTGTTAGTGAAATTTTGTTAGTCATACTTCTCAAGTCACCAATTCTCAAGACTTTAATTTTAAAGGTTGATAATTATTTTAATTAAAATTAGAGACACTATTCTATACTCAGTTAAGTATCACAGTGATTATGCAGCCTCTAAATAATAGATTTTATCAATTTGAGAAAATGTTTGGTTTATCAATTTTACTTTGATTCTCATCTGGACTTTGTTTAATGATTGATCATCATCAGGGACTAAAATCTAAATTTGACAAAGAGCTTTTTAGCTCTGCTGATGTGCCTGAGTGTTTGCTAGTTTGACAAAGAGCTTTGTAATGTACCTATTATAGGATTTTAAAGGAATTGAATGCATACATTTGGCTCGACTACTTTAATTGTGCATTCTGATTTGGTTTATTCTAATTTTATAATTATGCATTTATGATATTATTTATGTTAATTTTATACTCTCATGTATTTTAATTTTATTGATATAGGTGTTATCTCTTTTAATTTTCAGGTTTAAATCTTGATTTGCAAACTTTTAATGATGATGAAGATGTTGAAAGTGATCAAGAATAAGGGTTGAAGATCATTTTATATTGGGTCTCAACTTCATTCTCAATCATATGAAGTAAATCTATGGAAGATTGTAATTAATTGAGTCTCAATTCCTTGGCAACCCAATTTCTCTTAACACAATCAATTTGCCAATTCCTTGATCTAATTGTCATGAGAAGAGGTTAAGTTTAATTCTCTTATCCATAAGCCACACAAGTTCTCAAGATCTCAATTCAAACCAGGAATTTATTGATCAAGAGAGTTGTGAGAGAAAGAGCTTCAAACTAATTTCTATGATTCCCCTTCCGAGGCTCACATAGAAATTCAATGGATCGAAACCCCCTTCCAGTAGTGAATAGATCAATTAGCACAGAAGTTATCTCTTAGCTACACCAAGCGGATTGAGAAGAAGATGAATTTCATCCATTCATTTGAACTACAATAGAGCTCCTCCCGCTAATGATGTGGGGTTTAGTTCATCATTGCTCTGGAAAACTTAACGAGAAAAGAAAAGTATATGAAAGTAAAATTAAGTACAAAAAGAAGAAAATGATTCAAAACACTTCCTATATACACTCTTTAGCACAGTCTTCAAGTACTTGGATATGGGCTTTGGCGTTAGTTGAAGCAAGATAAAAGTGGCTCTTTCTGAAGTTAACCCTGGCGTTAACTAACTAATGTTCTCATAATTGCATGAGGCACCTTGGAAATGACATTGGCAATAGCGTTAATAGCGTTGCTAATGCTAGAAATCTTCTATCAAAATTGGCGTTAACACCACCGTTAGTGCATGAACGGTGTCACTAACGTTTCCTTTAAAACCCATGCTGGCGTTACTACTGGAGTTAGCACACTAACGGGGCCATCAACATTCCTCTTGTTGTGCATATGCACAATGCCTCATGTGTATGCACGCTAGCAAATTTTCCTCTTGTGCGTACACACAATGCTCCGTGCGTACGCACACTCGCAAATTTTCGAGCTCCAACTCATGAATTTGTCGAAGACATTAGTGTGCTAACTTGGGGTAACATTAGCACACTAATGTTGGCACCTCTTCGTGTGTTGTAGTGTTAGTGAATCAACTTAGGCCACTAACGTTGCCCCTTCTTCCTTGATGCGCGTTAGTGAGCCAACTTTGGCCACTAACGTTGCCTCTCTTCATTGAATCACGTTAACACTAGCGTTAGTAGGCTAACTTGGCCACTAATGGTAGCTTCTTCCTCTTGGCAACGTTAGTACTGGTGTTAGTGGGCTAACTGGGTCACTAACGATGGCTTCTTCTTGTAAAGCCAATGTTAACCATGGCATTAGTAGACCAACTTGGCCACTAACGCCACAACCTCTGCTTCTTCTCTGCCTCTCCTTTGCTTCTCCTTGCCTATCATCAACCAAACAAATGCATCAAAGCTTTGCCATAATCACAAGATAATGCATCATTCATTGCATCAAGAAATTCTTGCATCAATCTCATGAAAACGTTGATAATTCACAATATTTGATTGAATCAAGACATGCATACATTACTCATCCAAATGCTTGCTTATTGCCTAAGTAAATGCATGAAAACCAAGTAAAAACTAATGAAAATGGCTTGTGAAACTAGCCAAAGATCACTACAAGAAAATGAAACATTTGTAACAAAAAATTTGTATCAAATTTAAAATTGTTACAAATTATAGTTTTTTTGTAACAATAATTAGTTATTGTTACAAAATAAGAATATTTTGTAACAATAAAAAAATTTGTTACAAAATATTTCAATATTTTGTAACAACTTGATTTCTTTTGTTACAAATTATGTTGGCTTTCGTATCAAATTGTTGTTTTGTTACAAAATGTTATAATGTTTTGTAACAAAAGAATATGTTGTTGCAAAAATTCAAAATATTTTGTAACAAAATATCTATTTATTTCAAAATTTCTAAATATTTTGTAACAAAAAATTAATTTGTCACAAAATACAATATTTTTGTAACAAGTTATTTATTTGTCACAAAATTCAAAGATTTTATAATTAATAAAAATTTTTGTTTCAACATATTAAAAATAAGATTTTGAATTTTTAAAAATTAACATAATGAATTATTTATGATTTATTATATTTATTTAATTTCAATTTATTAATTTATTAAAGACTTTATTTTTAGAAATTATTGTATTAAAAATAATTAAATTAAATTTTGATAATTAAATAAAAAATTTTACTTAATGTTATAATATTGAATAATTTTCTATATTTAAACGATAAAATTTAATAATTGTAAAAGAATAAGAATTTTATATGATTCGAGTTAAATAATTATTATTTTATAATTTAATACTCATATTTTAGAAAACAAAGAGAATTAATCATATTATGTCTAATTTTTTTTTTGAATTAGAATATTTATTAAAAAATAATTTATATATTGATGAACAAATAATACTTTTTTTAAAGATAATTTTATTAGATTAAACTTAGTTTTTAATACCATTTTATATCCTAATTATATTGTCAATTGTCCTCAAAATAAAACCTAATTTGCTAAATACTTCCTAAGACTCTAACCCTAATTTCCCACTTCCCTTCAGCCGCCATACCCCCTTCAACTTTTCCTTCCTTCCAAAATCACACAGACCCAGCATATAGCAGTAGAAAAAAGATAAAAAAAGAAATCAGTAGAAAGAAAGAAAGAAAACATTGAGGGAGAGAAGGAGAAACGGAGTTAGAGAAGAGAAGAGAGGAGAGGGGGACGGCCAGCGCTGGTGGGCCGAGCTGCGCCGCCATCGTTGCTAGCACCGACGCGGAGGAGGGAGCCAGAGGAGAAGAAGCACAACGCCGTAGATGAAGCTCACCACCGCTGCACCATGCCTCGCAATCCACTACTGCGTCGCATCTGTCGTCATCTTCGCGGATTCCGGTCGCCATCGTCGTCTTTTCTGTGAAGCCCGTCGCCACCATCCTTCTCGCTATGAAGCCAGCGCTGCCATCATCATCATCACGGGCTGTTGCTGCGCGTGATGCCGCCGCCGCCGCCTCTGAGTCCGTCGCCGTCAAGCAGAGCCACGGGCAGAGACAGGATCCCTAGGTTAGAGATAGAGAACCTGGGAGGGCCGCGACCAGTCCAGCCGTTGCGACCAGTTACCGGTGTTGTCTTTGTCTGAACCACCGCCAGATCTGCCACTGCCGAAGCTTCTGGCTGCGCCTCTGCTGTTGGTGGAGCTTGCCGTTACTGAGATCATTGTTGCTGCTGCTCCAAGAGTAAAGTTGTTGCTACTAGGAATTTAAAACAAACAAAGGGTTTGTTGCGATTAATTACCTGACTTTCAGCTAATTGAGGTAGGGAATTTTATTGTGAAATTAATTGTTTTAATTTATGAATGCCATGGAAGTCTAGGGTTTAATTTTTTAGAACTTCTGATTAGGGATATTGTTTTTGATTATCAGAACTTGTGAATATTAGGGCTGTTGATTATTGTTCTGTGTTGTTCTTTGTTGCCAGTATGGGACTTTATGCAGAGTCTAAAAAGGTATGTAATTTCCGTCATCTAGCTTGTTTCATGATCCTTGCGTTTGTTTTTGGAATTCACTTTAAGAGATTTATGAATTATAAAATTGTTTAAAGCTCATGAATGTATATTAACATGAACTTTCATATTCATTCAAATAAAGTGAATACTAATCTAATGGATGGAATGATATATTGATTTATTATATATATGGAATTAAAATTGATGAGATGCCGTTACATACTAATCTTTAAAGCCATCTGCATCCAAGTTATGTAGCTGAAATAGCAAGAAGAAGATACATGTAAAACAAAATGTAAATATTCCTGTAAAGAGATTTTCAAAGAAAAAAATACTATGAAGTGATAGTTTCTCTTATTATAAGGTAAATGGGCATCACTAATTCATCAGACTTAGTACTTATTAGTAATGGAGGATCAGTTCATAATATGAGTCATTGGATTGACAAAAATCTTTTTAGTAATGCAGTAGACAATAATTCATTCAATCTTACTATTGTTTGTGATTATTCATGGTAAATGTGCTGCTGTCCTGTTATTCTTTGTGTTTTTGTGGCTTAATTGTGATTAGACTGTGACTGTCTTGATCAAATTGTTGAGGATTGTTGCCTTCAGATTTGGTTGCTCCAATTGAATATCTATAGTTTTTGTTTTCATGATTTGTCGGTTTGTTGGTGATTATTTAAAATTTGAAATGCTTTGGGTGGGTTGATATTGTTGCTGATTTTGAACCTGGGCTTTGGCTTTGTTGTTGCATTTTCATTTGAATTTTTGGATATTGTTGCTCTACGGCTTCAATTTTCATTTCACACGGCCTTCCACTAAACCAAGCTTTCAACATAGATTTTGGATCTTTACCGAAAACCTCCCTAGGAATATGAGATTTCACACTTAGTTGCTTCCTTCTCTTGAATTTACTGCTAAGAGATTAATTTGCTATCATTTCAGAACATTGTCAAGCATGGGTTTGGAAGGTGAGCTTTTATTCATGAGATTTTATCACAAAGGGAAAGTTATCATATTTTTAAGATCTATTATTCAACTGATGTACACTTTTATTAGATCGTTCTTATTCATGAGCTTTTATTTAATTCTCTAATTATCTATGATATAGGATCTATTAATTATTCAATAATTAGTTTCTTGGTTTGAGTATTTAAGTATTAGATTTTGATATCATTATGAATAAAATTATATGTTTTGTTTCTGAATATTACTTGTGGCAATGGCTTTTCAGCTTTCCGAGGCAAAAGAAAATGTTACATGATCATCACTTCTTTGAACATCATTCAGTGTTGTGTAAATATCATATTAAGAACAATTTTATACTAACTATCTTTTTATTATCACATTCAATTATCTTATAATAGAAGGTATTTCACTGTTACCCTCTTTAATTTGTGTATGGATCTATTTATCACATTTTACTTGTGTCATGGTTGAAAAATGACAAATGTCCTATTATTTGGTTTGATAAATTTGGTTGGGTATGGCTGAGACATAAGTTGTGAATTGGTTGTGTTTGTTGGAACCGTGGACGGTGAAAATATCCAAGTTTTGGGGGAGGTTCTGCCGAAATTTTTCTAAACATTTTGGATAAAACTTAGTTGAAAAATTATAATTAGTGTTATATCTTGTTTCTAACTTTTTTGTTTCGATTTTTCTTATTTACAAGAGTGCTGAAATGGTGACCATATGCTACCTTGAGGGCTCAAGAATGTTTTGATGCATAGAGACACTAATCTATGTTAAAACTTTTATGTTTTGGTTGAACTTTTATGTTAGAACTTTTATGTTTTGGTTGAACTAATCAATGTACTCACTAGGTAATGTTATTTTGTTTCAAGACAATTTTAGCTAAAAGGATCTTGTTTGACTTATGTATGTTTTTGCATATTATATACATGTAAACTTGCTTATTAAAATCGTTAATATACTAGTTAATTTAAAAAATAATTTAGTAAATTATGCATGTAATTTGTAATTAAAAAAAAGTTGTTACAAAATAATTAATTTACTTTCGTAATTAAAGAAAAAAATGTTACAAAATCATGTTACATTTTGTAACAAAATTTTTTGATAGGAAAAAATTGACTGTCACAAAAAATAACTTCAAGATCAAAATTTGTTACCACTTTTGTAACGGCTTCTGATTTTTTGTATCAGAAAAAATTGTTACAAAATATTGTATTGAGTTGTAACAGTTCCATTTTTCGTTACAAAAACTTTTTGTAACGGGACTTACTGCAATGGACCCTTTTTTTGTTACAAAAAACTTTTGTTTCAAAATTTCGACGTTTTGTAACAATATTTTTATTACAAATACGCCTTTTTTTGTAGTGATGTTTTTCTCACCCATCACATATCTATTGTGTTTTGCAATGAATCTAGACATACATACCTCTAAAAGAGTGAGAAAAAATTTGTTATAGTAGTGAGTGTAAGGTGAAGAGTGTATTCGGAGGAAAAGAAAAATAAAACTAAAAGTGAAGGAGATTCAAAAAATAAAGAAGTTGAGATATAATGGATAGAGGAGATACGAAAAAGAAAGGTGGTAATGAGAAGAAATAGAAAAAGACTATAGGAAAAAAGAAGGGAGATGAATGACAGACATAGAGAAGATAATAGAGAAAAAAAAGAAAAAAATGTTAGGATAGAAGGATAAAAGTTAAAATTATGAAATTTAGTAAAAGGTATAAATAAAAAATTTATGTCTTAATATTTGTGTCTCAATGTCTTACTGATTTGGTAATATACAAATATTGTGTATTTGTGGATTATTGTGTACTAACGTGTCTTTCTTTATTTTGTGTATTCAAAAAGCAAACATAGAACATATAATAAACGCTACCTAAGGTAGCTTGTGATTTTAGGCTACATTTGTTTGGTGGGGCATGGACTCTAATACATAGATATGGTGGTATACATTCATCGTTTGATGAAACACATATTTTTGAAGGATACAGTGACACACAAACATACATAAAATACATGTATTTGGTCTTTTTATGAAGTTTGGGAAAGGTACAAGCTGATACTCAGAAAATATCCTCCTAACATATTTTCAGATTGGATTCAGTTGCAGATCTTTTATGATGAAGTTACTGAAGCTGCCAATATAACTTTAGATAATTCTGCAGGTGAATCTCTTCACATGAAAAAGATTTTCAAAGAGGCTATGGATTTGATTGAAATGGTTGGTAACAACTAATATCTGTATTCCTCTGAAAGAACCCTTGTGAGAAAAGGAGTCATAGAATTGGATGCTTTGGACACTATTCTCAGAACAAGGCCATGTCTCAACAGATTAGTGCTATTAATCAACACTTGAGTGAATTACAAGTCTCAGCCATCAATACATAAGATACTTCCTATGACATAAGTGATGGGTTCCCTCAAGGTGAGAGTTATGATTATGATCAGCTTCTCCCTGAACAGGTCAATTACATGAGAAATTTCTCTAGACCCCCCAACAATGATCTTTACTCCATGACTTTTAATCCGGGGTGGAGGAATCACCCAAAATTTGGGTGAGAAAATCAACCACAGAAGCAACAGAATTTCAATAGCAACTCTTAGGACAATTTCAATCAGAACAACTTCAACAGCTGCCAGTTTCAGTCCTCTGAACCACAACAAGCTCCTTCTCATTCTCAAAAATCATCTGAATTAGAATCTATATTTGCAAAACTCTCCAAGAGCACTCATAGTTTTATGCAGAAAATCAGAGCTTCACTCAGAAACTTGGAGATTCAAGTGGGTTAGTTGAGCAAACAAGCACCTGAGAGGCCTCCTAATACTCTTCCTAGTGACACAATGCCCAATCCAAGAGAAGAGTGCAATGCCATACATTTGAGAAATGGTAACTTAGTAGGTTCACAAGCAAAGGTCAGTGAGGAGCCGGTTGAAAAAGAAGCTCTGGAAAAAGCTGAGAACACTGTAGTACACGCCCCCTCAAGGCACCCGGATTTTCTGGTTGATCTTAAGCAATATTTGGCAAACCCTAAGGCACCTGAGTGCAAGCCTAAGATGCCATATCCTCAAGGGTTTTAGAAGGTCTCCAAAGACAAGCAAACTTTTAGATCTTTAGAGGTGTTCATAAAGCTCCAAATCAATATTCTTTTTGCAGAGGCCCTTGAGCAAATGCCTCTTTTGAAGCTTACCTGGAACATCTTTTCTTGGTCTTAAAACGGTGCCAAGAAACAAACCTTGTTTTGAATTGGGAAAAATGTAATTTTATGGTAACTGAAGGCATTGTTCTTGGACACTGGATTTCAAGCAAAAGAATTGAGGTTGACAAAGTTAAGGTGGAGGTAATTGAAAAGTTACCACCACCCACCAATGTGAAGGTAATGCAGAGTTTTCTAGGCCATGCAAGATTTTATAGAAGGTTTATAAAGGATTTTCCTAAGATTTCTAAGCCTTTGAGAAACTTTTTGGTTACAGACATTCTTTTTTGTTTTGATGATGATTGTTTGCAAGCCTTTGAGACTCTAAAAGCTAAGTTTGTCTCTGCTCCCATCATAGCTCCTCCCAACTGGGATTTACCATTTGAATTAATGTGTGATGCCAGTGATCATGCTATAGGAGCTGTCCAGAGACAAGACAAGCTTGTGCACATCATTTACTATGCTAGCCATGTACTAAATGATGCGCAGAAGAATTATACAACTATAGAAAAAGAGTTACTAGCTATAGTTTATGCATTTAATAAGTTTAGGTCTTATTTAATTGGTTATAAGGTTGTTGTTTATACTGACCATGCTGCTCTTAAATACCTTTTAACCAAAATGGATGCTAAACCAAGATTGATCAGGTAGGTGCTCCTTCTTTAGGAGTTTGATATTGAGATTAGAGATAGGAAAGGGTCAAAGAATCAAGTAGATAACCATCTTTCCATAATTGAGTCTGAAGAGGGGACACAACAACCCACTCCAGTGATTGAGACCTTCCCAGATGAGTAACTCTTTATGATTCAGAGGATCCCGTAGTTTGTAGACATTGCAAACTACAAGCCATGAGATTTATCCCCAAGGAGTACAATAAACAGCATGTTAAAAAGCTTTTAAATGATGCCAAGTACATCTTGTGGGAAGAACCTTACCTTTTCAAGAGATGCTCATATGGTATTATCTGGCGTTGTGTCTCAGATGAGGAAACACAATAGATTCTCTGGCGTTTTCATGTTCCGAGTAAGGAGGCCACTTTGGTGGTGAGAGGACATCAACTAAGGTCCTCTAGAGCAATTTTTATTGGCTGACTCTCTTTATAAATTCTCAGGATTTTGTGAGGAACTATGACAAGTGCCAGAGAACTAGGAATCTTCCTAGCAACCACGAGATGCCACAACAAGGAATATTGGAGATTGAGTTGTTTGATGTATGGAGTATTGACTTCATGGGGCCTTTTCCACCCTCATATTCAAACACTTACATTCTGGTGGAGGTTGATTATGTGTCCAAGTTGGTGGAAGCAGTGGCTTTGCCCACTTATAATGCAAAAGTGGTGCTGAGCTTTCTTCAAAGATATATCTTCAGCCGGTTTGATGTTCCAAGGACACTGATTAGTGATGGAGGAAGCCACTTCTGCAATAGAAAGTTGGACTCACTTCTGCAGAGATATGGAGACCATCATAAGGTGGAAACCTCTTATCACCTATAGACAAGTGGACAGGTTGAGGTCTCCAACAGGGAACTCAAGAGGATTCTGGAAAAGACCATTAGTACCTCACGGAAGGATTGGGCTAGGAAGGACAACATTCAAGACTTCTATTGGCATGTCCCCATATCACTTGGTCTATGGCAAGGCCTGTCACTTGCCAGTGGAGTTAGAGCACAGGACAATCAATGTAACAACCTAGTTTTTGAGTACGTGAGATCTTTTCTGAAGACACGAATTTCTCCGGAAGATCGGTAAAGGGAACACCTCTGCTGTATCATAAAGCATCTCAATCTACATTATCATTATGTCATCTTTAAGCCAGGACTTCTTTTGAGGCAAGCTCGACAACACAATCATAAAGAACCTAGTTTTTTAACCGTATCAGTTAGGAGTTTTGATTCTGGTTACCATAAATAGTCTCAGTTTGGCGAACCAGACTGGATTGATGAGAGGAAAAAGATAATAATATAATATTATGTTAGTAGTAGAAGCCGCTTGAATGATATTATAATATTACCTGATTTATTTTAGTTAAAAACAGAAGATCAGTTTAACCGAATTCACAATTTATTGGTACAGCTTAGCACCAACACTCTCTGATGACTTTAGCAATGCTAATGCCTCATCATACATGTTCTATTCTCATATTACATATGTTACTAGTGTCATTTATGTTAGTATCTCAAAAAAAAATTTTTAGAGATGTTTTTACGTGTGTTCCAATACATCTAGTTTTAGTAGTTATACACCAGAAATATTTTAATATTATTTTAATCTACCTCCAAGCCAACCAATCACTATTCACCCTACACCCCTAAGACCTCCAAGGCTGTCTCATTTGCTCCTTGTGGCCGAAAATAGTTAGAAAGAAAAAGAGAGAAAAGTTCTTAGTTCCAAATCTGAACTAAAACCCAACTCAAAATTTCAATCCGATCAAAATGATCCACTCTTCTTTCTCTATATAAACACGTAACTTATCAAGGTTGGAATCAAGGTGAGTTGGTTGCACCTTCTCCCTTTTGCTTTGGTTTCAAGAAACCATGCTTAAACATGTGTTTTCTTGATGTTCTTTCTTAGGAATCATGCTTAACTTCACTTGATGGATAAGAAATCTCAATTTTTGTGTTTAAAGTTGTTCCTGATATGATTAGGAGGAAAAAGTACATAAAGATCAATTAGGAGCATAACCAAATTTGGGAAAGCAAATCAAGGTAGAGTTTGGTGAAATTAATCTTGATTAATTGTGTTTGAGTTGTGTGATTATGATATGATTTGGTTATGCTTTAAATTGATGGTTTATGTGAGTTATTCTTGTTGAAATTTTGATGAAATTTTGATGAAATTCAAGCTATGAATTTGTGTTATTGGGGTTGCCGGAAACCGAAACCCTAACCCTTAAATTGGGGTTGAATTTGTGTTGAAATCAAGTAGAAAATATGCAGTTTTGGTGGCTACAATTTTATTTTGAATTTTGGTAAAATATGGTTGCTGAAAAGATTGAAAAACGGGTGACAACAAAGAAAGAATCTGAAGAATTTATGTAGAGCACGAAGAACACTTTGAGTGTGATGAAGAACAACGAAGAAGTCTTGATTGTCACCCGTTTTTTTCCGATTTTTCTTTTCCATTTTTTTTACGTTGTGCTGACCTTTGTTCTTTAAATGACGATATCCCTAGGAGAACACCTAATGGCGAGCCGTAATGGCCTCATCTTTGGCAGGCTCCACTGGTTTTTTTCGGGTTTTTTTCCCGATTTTTCTTTTCCTATTTTTTTGTTTTTTATTACTTTGAGTGTGATGAAGAACAATGAAGAACACTTTGCTGACATTGACTTTTGTTTAGTCTTTCACTTGTGTTAGTACACCCGAGAGCTAGGAAGTATAGGGTGGTTAGGCTAGCCTGGGCGCCAGCTTAGTGGCTTTTTGTATGGGCCAAGCCCTGGGAGTATCGTGTATATATTAGCTATGTATGTTTGACGAGGATGTAAATTAACATGATCTTTTGTAAACGCTACATGTTTTGCTTATAGTGTACATAATGTATATTATCAGCTGTGTTCTGTGTTTCTTTGTGCTTCCTTTATATTTCTATCTATGTATGCTTATTTATATTACTTCATCTATATAAGATAATAAAAAAAGTTACTCGTAAAATTGGCAATGTTCTAACAAGGAATAGGATCATATATTAAATAATAGTTAATAAATAGGAAGAACAAGTTAGTGACACTTAGCTCCTTGTATGACCATGGCATACCGGAAGTTGGGTCATTACAATAAAATTCTGCAACTTTGATGCCAAGGCTGCAGGAAAAAAGAGGCTCCTTCAACTGAATAAGCTTTATGAATTTCGAAATTTAACTTATGAGAGTGCCAAGATCTATAAAGAAAAGGCGAAGGTGTAGCATGACAAGAAGATAGCCACCAGAGCTTTTGAGCCAGGCCAGAAAGTTTTACTGTTCAATTCAAGGCTAAAGCTCTTTCTCGGGAAGCCGAAGTCCCGGTGGTCAGGATCGTTTGTGGTAACCAGAGTGTCACTGTATGGTCATGTAGAACTTCATGAGGAGAATTTTGATAGAAGCTTCATTGTCAATGGCCAGAAGCTGAAGCACTATCTTGGTGGCGAGGTTGATTGTCAGAGATCCACTCATCTGCTGATTTACCAGAGCTGACCATTAAGCTAGTGACGTTAAATAAGCACTTGTTGAGAGGCAACCCAACTATCAGTATCCTTAGTTTTACAATTATTTTGATTTTGGTTTAAATGATTTTATTCTAATTTTCTCGAGTTTTCCATCTTTTTTATATGTGTTTTAGTCATGCAAGGTGTTGAAAACAGGAACAGATGGAATCAAAACGGAAAACATCACATTCTAGAGAGAATTTGCTTCTAGTGCCCCGACGGTAAACGTCGGACCTGGCGTTTGGTGCCAGGGGACACAAATTTTGAGGGGAGCTTACTGGAGGCTTGACGCTAAACACCCCGACCTATCATTTAGCACCATAAGGCACATCAATCGAGGCAGACCACTGTGGAGGTGGTGCTAAATGCCAAATTGGGCGTTTAGCCCCAACGCGCACAAATTTAAAAAAAGTGCTCACTGTCTCAGTGGCGCTAAATGTCAAGAGCAGTGTTTAGCTCCAAGGGTGCTATATTTTTAGAGTTGCTTTCTGCCTTACGGGCGCTAAACGCTAGTTCTATCATTTAGCTCTAGGACCTGGTCACAAAAAAAAAAGAAACGAAAAAAAAAGAAAAAAAAGAAATGAAAAAAAAAGAAGAGAGAAACGCGCTAAATGCCGAGATTGGCATTTAACGCCAGTACCGCCTGCAGGTCTGGCTTGAAAGGGGGTTTTATATTTTGAAAATTGAAAGGCGTGAGCCCTACTCCAACCCACCTTCCCCAATCACTTTCCCAAATCCACCCATATCCTTCCTTTTATTAACCCCCCTTTTTACCGTTACACAAAATTCCCGCTCCCCATTTACTTTTTCCAAATTCCCATCCTCAACTATCCCAATCCCAACCTCCCCGTTAAATTTCAATTAATTTTTAAACCTTCCTTCCCCTTCCCCCTTTCTCTTATTTATACCCCACTTCCCTCCCTTTTACCACAACCTAAATTCACCCCCTATCATTCCTTATACCCTCCCAACCACCATCCTTTTCTTTTTTTACCAAACATACCCCATCGCTTTCTTTATATTTTTTACCATCCTCCATTTTCCTCTTCCTTATATTTTCTTTTCCTTTGCTTTAGGACGAGCAAAACTCTTAAGTTTAGTATGGCCGCATCACTTTCTTGTTTCATTGATTATTACCAATGGCACCCAAGACAGGAGAGTCTTTTTCTAGGAAGAGAAAAGAGAATGCCCTAGTAACTGGTCCTTTTGATTTGACTCGGTTTAGCTCCAAAGTCCACAAGGAGTATTTTCATGAGATCACTGGGCAGAAGAAGGTTATTCCGGAGGTCTGGTTTGACCTTAAACCAAATGAATAACCAGAGATTCAAGTTTAGATCTGGAGGAGGGGCTGGGACATACTGTGTAATCCGATTACCGAGGTGGGCCAACTTATAGTCCAAGAACATTTAGGACCGCCTGTTCTTCATTGACCCTCAGGGTTAATTCACCCTTTTGCACATCAATCAGAGCTCTACTTATAGCTAAAAAGGGTCTACCAAGTATAATAGAGGATTTTACCTCCTCTTCCATGTCTAATATAACAAAATAAACTGGAAAAATACATGGTCCTACTTTAACAAGTAAATCCTCAACAACACCCATAGGTAATTTAACAGAAATATCAACAAGTTAAATAGAAATACGAGCAGGTTTTACCTCCTCAATTTGAAGCTTTTTCATCACTGAAAGTGGCATTAGATTGATGCTAGCTCCAAGGTCACATAAAGCTCTCTAAATGGTGACCTCTCCAATGGTTCAAGAAATGACAAAGCTCCCTGGTTCTTGCATTTTCTTAGGGAGATTGTGTTGAATAATTGCACTACATTCCTTGGTTAACACCACTATTTCTTGTTCCTTCCAATTCCTCTTATGGGTTAACAACTCTTTCATAAATTTAGCTTAAAGAGGCATTTGCTCAAGAGCCTCTGCAAAAGGAATGTTGATTTGTAGCTTCTTGAAGACATCTAAAAATTTGGAAAACTACTTTTCTTTGGAAGCCTTCTAAAGCCTCTGAGGATATGGCATTTTGGGGCTTGTATTCAGGAGCTTTTGGCAAGGTAGGATAAGTGTCAAGAGAATCAGGGAATGGGTTATCTGCACGCTTAGGAGGGGCGCGCTCTACTTCTTCCTTCTTCTCCTCTGGACCTTCTTTTTCAACTAATTCTTCATTGGCCTTTGTCTCAGAGCCAGCTACTTTGCCACTTCTCAAATGAATAACCTTGCAATCTTCTCTTGGGTTCACCATTGTATCACCTGGTAATGTACTTGCAGACCTCTCAGGTATTTGCTTGCTCATCTGGCCCATTTGCACTTCCAAGTTTCTAATGGAGGCTCTAGTTTCTTGCATAAAACTCCTCATCATCTCCCAATTAGAATCTTCTTGGGATTTAGAGTTAGCCTGCTGAGGTGGTTATTGCTGCTGAGACTGAAATTGGCGGTTATTGTAATTATTCTGTTGGAAGCTGCCCTGATAATTATTGTTAAAATTATGAGGTCTCTGAGGTTGGTCTCTCCACCAAAAATTTGGGTGATTTCTCCATCTTTGATTGTATGTCTGAAAATAGGGGTCATTATTGGGATTTCTAGAATCACTCCCCATGTAATTGACTTGTTCAGAAGAAGATTGAGCATAATCATAATTATCATTTTGCACTAAATTTCCTGCCATGTCATAGGAGACCTCTTGGGGTGGATTTTGGGTGTTGATAGTTGAGACTTGCATGCCACCCATGTGTTGAGTAAGTAGACTTATTTGCTGAGACATAAGCTTGTTTTGAGCAAGAATAGCATTAAGAGCTTCTACTTCCATGACACCGTTCTTCTAAGGAGTCTCAGAGTTCATAGGATTCCTGTTAGATGAGTATAAATATTGGTTGCTAGCAACCAATTCAATAAGCTCAATAGTCTCCTCTGGTGTCTTCTTCTTGTGTAGTGAACTACCTGCAGAATTATCTAAGCACATCGTGGACATTTCACCCAAACCTTCATAAAAGATATCTAGTTGGGTCCATTTGGAGAACATGTCCGGAGGGCATTGCCTAGTCAGTAGCTTGTATCTTTCCCAAGCTTCATAAAGAGTCTCACCATCCTTCTGCCTGAAGGTCTGAACCTCCACCCTAAGCTTAGTCAGCTTCTTTGGTGGGAAAAATTTAGTGAGAAACTATTAACAACCTTGTTCCAAGTATCCAGACTCTCCTTGGGTTGGGAATATAGCCATAGCTTTGCTCCATCTTTCAGAGCAAACAGGAAGAGCATGAGTTTGTATACCTCTGGGTTCACTCCATTTGTCTTCACAGTATCACAAATCTGCAGAAAACTAAAAATAAATTGATTTGGGTCTTCATGGGGAAGACCATGATAGTGGCAGTTTTATTGCACCAGGGTGACCAATTGTGGCTTCAATTCAAAGTTGTTCGTAGCTATAGGAGGCACCACAATACTTTTTCCATACAGATTTGCAGTAGGAGCAGAGTAAGAGCCAAGTACTCTCCTTTGTTGGTCATTCTTATTCGGGTTTGCCACATTGGCATTATCAGCATTGTTAAGATCCATAGTGGATTCTGCAGCGTTGTAAAGTCATGCTTGTTGTAAACGCCACCTAAAAGTCCTTTCAGGTTCAGGATCAAAGTCTTAGAGATGTTCTTTGTCTCTGTTCCTGCGCATAAACAAACAGAAGACAAGAAAAAAATGGAACTCTCTACGTCAGAGTGCAGCGAATTCTCAGTGAGGTAACCTGAACTAGGAAACACCAAACTTAATTTCAGAAATTACTAAAAATATTAGTGCTATTAAAATATTTTTTTTGAAAATATTAAAAATAGATTTTAATAAAATTTAAAAATAAAATGCCTAATCTAAGCAATCAAGCAACTAATAGTTGTTAATCACTATCAATCCCTAGCAACGGCGCTTAATGTAACACCCTAACTACCAAAGCTCAGGCTTCCGGCTGCGCGACTCTGATAGCTCGGACATTACGACGACACTTATACTATTTAATACTAAAATATGAGCTTGTTTTAAAACTTTAAACCGCAAAATCGCTCCCAAAAAATCCTTTTACTATACAACATACACCCATACATACCATACAACTTATAGAAACTCATAAAGAGTACAACCATATATATATATATATATATAATAAAGCAATACAGAGCATTTCAATAACAACTAAATAAACTCTTTGTAACTTCTGCGTCCATATCCTGAAAGGGGAAAAATGTAAGGCGTGAGAACATCATCCTCGAAAGGGTTCTCAATAGAGGGTTTTTGGGAATTACTGTAATAGGATATGTGAAGATAAACCGTACCAGTGATTAATAATTATCTTATGCCTCTTTTCAAAAACAACGGTTTACAATAAAAGTAAAGTTGGAAATCTTTTCTAAAAGAGGAACCGTTCAATTCTCAAAAACTCAAAAGCCTTTCAAAAAGGTTTATCTATGCTGAACCAAAATAACCTTTCATATTTTTCTAAACTAGAAACGCAAAACCGAAACAAACCATCAGTCCATCTCATTTCAACCATGGCCTTAGGCCCAAACAATCCAACCATCAACCAATCACCACAATCCAACAGAGTCCCAGTTGCAAACACAGATAGGAAGTTCAAGCACAAACAAATAATTACAGCAAGTAGAACAATTAGCAGTTAATCAAAAAGGCAAACCAAGAATAATATGCACACCCAAACAATGTCACATAGATGTATATGATGCATGCCTGTCCTAGTGGTTGATGATATCATCTGTCGGTTATCAAGCCAACCCGACGTGTCCGGTAGCTAACCCGGGCACAGTCTCTCTGTTGCGCATTAATATCATTAGAGGGTATCTGCGCCCTATCGCCATTAGAGGGTATCTGCGCCCTGTTGCCATTAGAGGGTATCGGTGCCCTGTCACCCTTACAACCAGAGAGAAAACACAAGCTTACTCACATACAACATTCACCTCAGCCATCTGGCTTAAATTCACAATTCATTCGGTAGCATACATGCATTCTTTCTCAGCCATGGATCGACATCCATCTTAGCCATCCGGCTCACGGTTCAATCCAGAACCAGCCAATTTATCAATAAATACAGTCCTTCAGCTTACATTTATAATTCATAATCAGCCGTACGGCCCACAACTCATTCGGCAATCAGCCATAGTTCAATAGCATACACAGCCATTCTGGCTCATAACAAAATAGCACTTCCACCATTCAACATCATCAAATTCATATATCGGCATTTAAGCCATAAATCAATTTTCTCAATTCATTCACTTTGAAATCAAGTTTAAACTCTTTCAGCCTTGACTTTAAAGAATATCATTTCTTAAACCATCTCAGGTTCATAAGCCACTTTTACTCAAAGTAAGTTCCCCTTTTTAAAAACAATGCCGCTCTCGGCATCCTCTTTCCAAGACTTCTATAACTATGGCAAGTTAAAGATTCATTTTGAAACATTCAAAATCACCATCCAACAATGGGATTTTATAACAAAAGTTTCTCGGCAAAGTCTCAATTCTTTAGGGAAGGTCAATCTATATCAATTCCTTAAAATTCATTGAAACTCTTAAATCATAAATTCTCGGTTCAAGTAAATAAAACTGAATTTATTATGAAACCAATCCATACAAAATCACAAGTTCTAACCTGGTCCAAAAATCAACTCATTTGAACGGAACCGGTTCATTTGAATCAAACCACTTTCAGATTTCTTTTTGGAACCCGTTTTTTTCCAACCTCTTCCAAAATTCCTGAAACTTAATTACTCAATCAAAAGTCTAGTTTCCTTTAAAATCAATAAATGCTCCTTTTTATATTGAAATCAATATTAGATCATCATTCTTTCCTTCAGCGATTCAAGCGGTAAAAATAGTTCATTTCTAAATAAGCTGAACTCAACTCATAAAGTTCATTAAATAAATTAAGCTTGAAAAAATAAATATTCTCTTAATAAATCAAATAATACAATTCCTCAAAACCAGAAATCAATTTAAAAGCAAGCTAAATCCAACAGTCACCGCTGTGGCATATCTCAAAGAAACCATTTCAAAATTAACTCAATATCAACCGATTTAACTCATTCCCAAAGTTTAAAAGAATCAGTTCAGCAACAAATCATTTATCAAAACCAAATCAATTTAAGCAAACTAGGCTGAATTTCAAAGAGTATTCTATCTTTCACATTATCAAGAAAGTCAACTTAGCTCAAATCAATCCCCAACAGATTAAACTCAAATTTCGAATATTTAAAGAATCAACTCCAAACATTCCATTTCACAAAACCGCACAGCAAATTCAGCCAACAAGCATTCATATGCTTTCAAGACAATCAAATAAAACATAAGGCCGATACAATCACCGAATACACATTTCTCACATCAGTATCCATATGTAATAATTCCAATACATAAAGTATAGTTTTTGGAAAGCGCGCCTACCTCAAAACGTTTGAAACCACATCCCAAACTCGTTAACTGACTCCTTTTCGCTCGGCCCAAAACCACCAGCAATAAAACCTCGGCTCTGCTTGTTCTCTCAAAAGTAGAAACAGCTACAAGCGGCATAAGCAAACTGGATTCTAACTCCTAACACATTAATACCGCAAAGACATTAATATACATAACAAGACATTAACGCGGAGGTTTTTTGAAACGTAAAATACTTACTGCACTAATAAGCGAAGCGGCTGCAATTTCAAATCGACCTGGTAAGGATCCGTTAGCGGCCAGAAGCTCCGATGGCCCAACAACAGTTTTAAATTTGACGCGCAATACCGGGACTCAACCCTGTGTAACTAGCGTCTCAGAATTCTAACAGACTATAACAGAGTGCTCAATTCAAGGGGTTTCAGAAGAAAACGCTTACCAAGAAGGACGGTTCCGGCGGCCATATTACCACTCCCAGCAGCCAAAGGCGTGGCGGCGGCCATGACAACAACAGCTACAGAGTTCCAACGGTGGCAGAAACCCCTCCTACTTACCCATTCCGGTCTCCTCCCCAGCAGCAACAAAGGCAGAGGCAGAGCCTTCACCGCGGCGGCGGCAGCTCGGCAACGTCGGTGACAGCAGCGCCGCCCTTCCTCTGCGCGTGCACGCGCGCTCCTTCTATCTCACGTTGGGCTCCTGTATCACAGCTATCACTCCACAGATCTGGGTCCAGCGCGGCTCAAAGGCGATCGATGGTGACTCCGAGATCTTCAGCGACGACGGCGAGTGTGCGTGGTGGTGTCTTCTCCTTCCCAGTTCTGGCTCGGCGGCGAGGCGTGGTGCTGGTCTCGCAGTGAGGACGACGGCGCGAATGAGGGAATCGGCAGCAAATCGGTAGCACGACGGCGAGGAGTTGGACGTGGTGGCAGCACACGGCTGGTCGGCAAGCTGCTGCTTCCCTCGGTGCTCTTCCTCCCTTCCGAATCTCCTTCTCCCTCTCTGCTTCTATTTCAGTTTCTTTCATGGGAGGAGGGAAACCATATATGTGTGATGGCTGCGCAGCAAGACAATGAAGAAGGGGGTTGGGGCTGCACAGTGTTGAAGAGGAGGAATGGAGGCTGCTGCTTGGTTCCTTTTCCACTACTGCTGCGCGTGAAAGGAGAAAGGGGAAAGAGGTGCGTTGCTGCTGCTGGGTGTGGGTGAAGAGGGAACTGGGTCGGGTATCGGGTTACTGGGTTAGGGTTTCATTTTTTCAAAAATTAGGGTTAGGAACATTTGCGTAATTTCCAATAAAATTTAGGAGTAATATAATAATAGGAACCCAAGTTAAATCGAACCCTAATGGTATATAGAAAGTACTAGTTACTCATCAAATTATTTTCAATAAAATGTCCAAACCAAAAAATTAGAAATAATATAATTAAATCCTTTGTTTTCCAAAGCAGCAGTATTAATATTTAAAATATTACTCATTTAATCCAAAGCATATAAAATCCTTATTATTTCATAACTATCAACTTTATAATTCAAATATAGAAAATAATCCAATAATTATAAAATTAGATAACAATCATAACTCATCTCAAATTCAATAAATCAAAACTTGCCTGAATTATCTTTAATAAAATAATTTTATTGAAATTAAGGCTATAAATAACTATATGATTTGAGACTTGATCATAATAAGACTTTTCAAAGGTTTTGGGTCTTACATTCTACCCACCTTATAAAAATTTTTGTCCTCAAAAATTGATACAAATCGAAAGAAATCTCATAACAGTTCACTACCCTTGAACACATTTAAGAAATAAGCCAAAAATATCCCAACATATAAACATATATACGGTTTTCAAATACTTGAATGATCGTATACATAAAGACACAAAGGTTGGAGTGTGATTGCAAAGCAATCATTACAAGATAGGCTCAATGCACAAAGTCATATGATCTCAAGGCTTTAAAAAAACTTGAGGTGCCAAAATAGGGTGCAAATCAAGATAGGCGTTCACAAAGCAAAGTGGTAATTAGTGTGGTAAAAGGCCGCAAAGCATGTTGGTATTTAAACAGCGGCATAACGTTCGCCGACATATCTTGTTCGCACTTCAGAACTTCAATTTTCCAACTCCACCAATCAGTTTACAACCTCATAACCGATCATAAGCCTAACAACCGCAAACCTGTTCACAAGGAACAAAACACCCACAACTCATAACGTTGCACACCTACCGCTTCAGTTTCTGTATACACATATCACGTCTTTGACGATTGGTTTTTTGACGGTTTAGAATTTCACTAATGAAATTCGTTGTAAAGTATAGTTTCTAAACCAACAATAATCCTCTCATGCAAAAATTTGTTTGTCACTAAAACAAACCCCTAAATTTATAAACCGAAGTATTGAAACCTCGGGTCGTTCTCCCTAGGAATTACAATAGAGTGTCTTGTTATTGGTTGTGAGTTATTTTGGGGTTTTGATATGAAGCATGAAAGATAAATGGCAAGAAAGTAAACTAAGGCCTAAAAAGGTCTTGGCAAGGGTTGGTGGTCAAGGATCTCTATCCTAATCACTAACCACAATAAGAGAATTGGCAAGGATTAATCTCATTAAATCATCCTCTAACTAGTAGTAAAGGAAAGTCAAATGAGCTATATCAATCCTAGTCCATAAGTCCTAACTCTCCACTAATTCAATTAGTGAGAACTAGAGTCAATGGCTCCCAATCATCAATCTCTTGGACATTAGTAACTCAAGAGGTCCTAAGTTACCTTTCCAAGCCAAGAGTATAAAATCCTACTCTAAAATCCAACCAAGCATTTCATCAAACACTTGGAGGGTACAAAAGAAAAGCATAGTAAATTGATAACAAGAGTAGAATCTAACAACAATTATTGAAAAGAATTAATAACAACAATCAAAAGAAACACATCTATTATGAATTACCTTGAATTGAATTG
>NC_029778.3:44479189-44480375 GCF_000817695.3 Arachis duranensis
TCCTAATCCTAATCCTAGAGAGAAGTGAGAGCTTCTCTCTCTAGAAACTAACTAAAAGCTAAACTAAAACTAATTGGTAACAAACATATGGTAAAGTATGTAAGGTATGTTCATTCCCCCTTCAATCCTTGGCTTAAATAGCATCAGAAATGAGTTGGATTGGGCCCACAAGGCTTCTAAAATCGCTGGCCATGTGTTGCTTTAAGTGGACCATATGGCAGCAACGGCGCGTGCGCGTACTTTGTGCTTTTATTGAATAAATGTGGGTGAAAGGTGATAAAATCCCCTAAAATCAATACAAGATAAACCCTACAAATGGGGTTTATCAACCTCCTCACACTTAAACCAAGCATGTCCTCATGCTTAAGCCAAGAGAAAGCAAAGGGCATCAACATCTATTCTATGGAAATGAGCTATATACAACCTAAACTATATGCAACTAAATGCAAAATGGTTTTACCTACTTGGTTAAAAATAATTCATTCCTCCAAGGCATACATGCATAAGTAGGGCCAAGATCATATAACGATTCGTGAGTCCTACCAATTGAAGTATAAACATGAAGTTCACATAGACTTGCAAGAAGAACGCTCATGAAAGCCGGGAATCATGGAATTGAGCATCGAACCCTCACCGGAAGTGTTTGCACTCTAGTCGCTCGGTGTTTGGGGTTGATTCTCTCAATTCTCCCCTAATCATGCTTTCCAAGATTTGTTTTTTCATCTAACAATCAACAATTATTCAATGCATGCATACATATATCATGGGGTCTTTTCTTTAGGTTGTAATGGGGCTAGGGTTAAGGTAGGATCATATATGGCTAGTGGACTTAGGATTTGAATCTTTGATTAACTTAAACCTTCCCATCTAACCTATATAATGACCTATACAATTAAGTACTAATCTAACTACCCATTCCTCACTTTTTCACATACTCATGCATTTTCTTTTTCATTTCACAATACTTATGCATTCATTCTTATTGAGCTTCAGTTTGGGGGCATTTTGTCCCCTTTATTGCTTTTCTTTTTCTTTCTTTTTCTATATACATTTTTTTCTTTTCTTTTCTTTTTTTCTTTCACTTTTATTTCTTTTTCTTCATTTTTCTTTTTCTTTCAAACTATATACAAGAACATCAATGCATAAGGTCTATATATTTAATCAATACATGAGTATGTACCCAATT
>NC_029778.3:44482310-44484607 GCF_000817695.3 Arachis duranensis
CTAGACCCATCTATTTGAGCACTACTCCAACCTTTATATCTCATGTTTGATGCATCAACCATAATGAGCCTCGATTTGCATCGCCCACCACAAAACCTTTTTCCGCTTACGCTTCATCCCACAAACTTCCCTAAGTTGGCCATCCGTTTCAAGCAAACCATATTCAAGTGGGATAATAAAGCTAATAGAAATGAATTTCACCCACTCAAATGAAGGTGTAGATGGCAACCTAGGCAAAGATGGTTCCAAAGATCTTGACAAAGCATAACCAACCCTCGTTCTTCTATTTCTAGGAATTTCCACCTCTTCACAAGATCTCTTAATCTCAATCCTTTGTTCAACAATTTTATCTAAACATTTTCCTTTACTCAAATCATAATAGGGAGAGTGAGAAAAATTTACCTCCTTAACGCTTTCAATTCCAACCGGAGAAGGTTCTTCATGCTCAAAGGATTCTTCACCACTAAGACTTGATGCTTGATCTTCATCTCTAAGGGAACTCAATTCTTTCTCTATCCCATCCAAGTCTTCATATGGAGTATGCCTTGGAAGGTGTGCACTTTCCTCCCTAGCATCAATTTCAATCATCTTGGAGGGGTTTTCTTCAACTCTATGTTCCCATGGAGGCTCCGCATCTCCTAATTCTTCTACCGCTTCTTCCTTGTCTTCAACAATTAAAGCTTCCTCCAATTGTTCCAATACAAAGTAATTTCCTTCATTTCCCACCGGAGTTTCCAATCTCTCCTTCATGCTATGTTCTTCATTTAATTCTCCACATGTAGCCATGGGAGTTTCTTGAGTGTTCAAGCATTGGGAGGCTAATTGATTTGTTACCGCATCCAAGGCGGCCATGAAATTTTGCACATCCCTTGTCATCTCTTCTTGCCCTTGAACAAGAACACCAAGGGTTTCATCCATTAGAGATTGGGGTGGTTGGAAGAGTTCCTCATTTTGGGGAAAGGATTCATAGTAGGAAGATGGTTCTTCTTGGTAGAGTTGGGGTGGTTCAATATTTTCTACTCTTTCCACTTGTTGCACAACACACTCCATGGTTGCTTGAAATTGATCCAATGCTTCCTTGAGACGATCCCTTGACTCTTGTTCCTCTTGGATAATATGATTAGGATCATGTGGCTCTTGAATCAATGGACATGAGCATTCTTCCATGGGAGGTTGTGGTGGAAAGTAGTATTCATCTTGTGGTTGAAAATTTTCATATATTGGAGGTGGTTCATCTTGATAATAATATGGAGGGGGTAGCTCTTGAAAATGTTGATGTTGTGGTGGTTGCTCTATGTGTGGTTCATATGGCTCATATGGTTGTTGGTAGGATAGATATGGGTTAGGGTCATATGAAGGTGGTTGGTAAGAAGGGGCTTGTGAGTATGGTTGGGGGCCATGTTGAGGAGGGGGTTCATAAGCATATGGTGGTGGCTCTTGAAAGTCACAAGGAGATTCACCATAGCCATTAGATTGATATGCATCAAAAAATGGCTCTTCTTCCTTCATAGTGCATTGGTGGAGGAGGTTGTTGCCATGAGGATTGATCATATGCATATGGCTCCTCCCACCTTTGGTTATCCCATCCTTGATGCACCTCTTCATTATAGTCCTCATATCCTACAACATAATTGTAATCACACTCATAGCCAAAATGAGAATTCATAATGGAAAGAGAGAACAAAAATCAAAAGATAATGGAAAACAAGAGAAATAAAATTCTACAACTAACAAATAAAGCAAAAAAACGAGATATTCACACTATTCACATATATACAACAACCAATAACATAACACCATTGCAACTCCCCGGCAACGGCGCCATTTTGACGATTGGTTTTTTGACGGTTTAGAATTTCACTAATGAAATTCGTTGTAAAGTATAGTTTCTAAACCAACAATAATCATCTCATGCAAAAATTTGTTTGTCACTAAAACAAACCCCTAAATTTATAAACCGAAGTATTGAACCTCGGGTCGTTCTCCCTAGGAATTACAATAGAGTGTCTTGTTATTGGTTGTGAGTTATTTTGGGGTTTTGATATGAAGCATGAAAGATAAATGGCAAGAAAGTAAACTAAGGCCTAAAAAGGTCTTGGCAAGGGTTGGTGGTCAAGGATCTCTATCCTAATCACTAACCACAATAAGAGAATTGGCAAGGATTAATCTCATTAAATCATCCTCTAACTAGTAGTAAAGGAAAGTCAAATGAGCTATATCAATCCTAGTCCATAAGTCCTAACTCTCCACTAATTCAATTAGTGAGAACTAGAGTCAATGGCTCCCAATCATCAATC
>NC_029778.3:44484741-44496820 GCF_000817695.3 Arachis duranensis
GAAGAAAGCAAAGATTAAAACCTAGATCTAAGAACTAATCCTAATCCTAATCCTAATCCTAGAGAGAAGTGAGAGCTTCTCTCTCTAGAAACTAACTAAAAGCTAAACTAAAACTAATTGGTAACTAACATATGGTAAAGTATGTAAGGTATGTTCATTCCCCCTTCAATCCTTGGCTTAAATAGCATCAGAAATGAGTTGGATTGGGCCCACAAGGCTTCTAAAATCGCTGGCCATGTGTTGCTTTAAGTGGACCATATGGCAGCAACGGCGCGTGCGCGCCACCATACATGTAGCAACTATGGCAAATCTTATATCGTTGCGAAGCCCCGGATGTTAGCTTTCCAACCCAACTGGAACCGCATCATTTGGACCTCTGTAGCTCAAGTTATGGTCGTTTAAGTGCGAAGAGGTCGGCTTGACAGCTTTCCGGTTCTTTCATTTCTTCATGAGTTCTCCAACTTTTCATGCTTCTTTCTTCATTCCCTTGATCCAATCTTTACCTCCTAAATCTGAAATCACTTAACAAACATATCAAGGCATCTAATGGAATCAAGGAGAATTAGATTTAGCTATTTTAAGTCCTAAAAAGCATGTTTTCACTCTTAAGCACAATTAAAGGAGAATGTACAAAACCATGCTATTTCATTGAATAAATGTGGGTGAAAGGTGATAAAATCCCTTAAAGTTAATACAAGATAAACCCTACAAATGGGGTTTGTCAATCTTAAAGAACTAACGCATCGCATTACTACATCTACAAGTCGCACGTGATATCAAAACAATTCTCGAGTCTACTCAGAATGATACAAGATTTAGAAAGGAGGGACACATGTCAAGAATAATACTCATAGATTTGAGAGAATGTATCCAATCCAGGTAAACAAAGATGCTCAACCAATGAAGTTTACTAGAAATAAATCGATTGACAACTTCAAAGATAACCCTTGTATCAAAGAAATCCAACAGGACCAATAAGAAGAAAATTCAGCGCATTATTTTGAAACAAATTCAAGCTGAGTCGAAGAAGCATGAAGTGTCAAGAAAAAAATTTCTCAAACCCAAGACAAAGCTCATAGAACTTAAGAGCATGATTAAAAATACTTCCTAACACATTGTTTATAAAAGAATAAAAAACTTGCGGAAAATCACTTTGCAATTTAGAAGAAAAGCTCAATAGCAAACATTCCTCAAGAGGGCAACAAAAGCAATAACGTGGCTTTGCTCTAATTTGATTTCAAGTTGAAGTAGATTATGTAGAGTTTTAAAAACAAAATGCACACAAGTTTGGTTAAGAGCCAAAATATTCCCTCAATTATGTTAGAAAGATAATTAGGTGCACAACCTAACCAAAGGCAATCATAAAACTCGGAAGAGAAATCAAATGCTTGTTCAAAAATCTCCAAAGTCCATATTCAAACAAGCGAGTATAAAAATCTTAGCAAGGTCAAAAGAGAAAGTTAAGCTCTATTTGGAAAAGAAAATTCCGAGATAAAAATTTGCTTACAATTTGGTAAAGGAAATAAGTGGTGCGTTACAAACGAACCGGTTTTCACTAAGCAAGGAAGTTCTTCAAAACTTTATCTAAAATAGCGTATGCTAACTTTAAATCAACTTTGCCAAAATTTGAACAATGGCTTCAATCATAACCAAGCAATAGAAAATAAATTCCATTTAGTTTTTCTTCAGAGAGAGTTCAAAACATCTTTAAAAGTTCAAAACAAGACTCCAAAAGTGCTCTTGAAATCACCATCTCAGAAGAACATTCAAGAAGTTTAAGATGTACTAAAAAGGTGTCAAGCCATGCAAGAAAGGTTTTTAAATCAAAGTAGTTCAAACAAGATCCACTGGTCGTGAGACATCCAACAAGCTTTCAATTGACCCAAAAGAAAAAGTCGTAGGAAAAGACAACTCAATCATTAGTAATTTCTCAAGGATAAATCTTTGACTAAAAACTCTTGTAGAGATAATGAGAGATAAACGATGCATTATTATGAAACGAATCAAACTGACTCATATAAGAATGAGATTCACAAGATTGAAAAAACCAAGATCAATGGTAAATGCTCACAAGATGTAAGAGATTAGTTAAAAACAAGGTCAAGTATGATATTCATAGAGATGAAAGGCTTAAGAGATACTTTAGTCCGTTCATAAGAAGAAAGCTATGAGTCCAACATTTTCAAAAGAAACAGCAATGGCACAAACCATATGGCATGCTAAATCAAACTCAATTCAAAATAAGTTAAGTAAAGTTTATCAAACGAAACTCAACCGGAATAAAAGTGAAAAACCATTTCTTTTCAAAATTTGAAAAATACCCAAATACATAATCAAATGAAGATGTGCATTGAAACTATAGTAAAATCACTAGAAAGTCAATTTGTAATTTAAAGTAAACGCAGTTTCGCAAACCAGTAAAAGCACATGCGAGGTATTAGAATTAAATAGTTGTTAAGCTGTATAAGAAATCCTCAAAGTCTTATATATACAGATAAGTATATATCTAACCAACAGCAATTTGGATAAAAAATCTCAAAATTGGCTATAATCATTGTCAAATAAGAGGAAAACTGAATCAACAATTTCTCTAATAATGGACTCAGAATCCCGGAGTTAAAATGCACAGCGCATAAGGACAAGTTCAAAGCCATATCAAAGAATACATGAATCGAGAAGAATTCAAACAGAGGAAGATAGAGGAAACAAGGATTTTACACAAGCATATGCACTTATGATCAAACAAGAATGCATATGAATAGAGAAACAGAGTGGAAACATCAAATTACTTTTCAAGAGGAGTAGCAAACAAGAACTTCAAGTTAGGATATGAAAGAACAGGTTGACTCGAATAAAATCCAATATACACAACTGAATATCCTCGAGAAATAGTTTCTAACGTTCCCAAAACCAGAGATTCGCTTTACTCAAAACTCGTATATCATCTATGATAACTCATTAGTGCTTTCATATACAAAATTCACTAGTATTAAGCCGGCCAAACTTAATACCAAGAATCATGCAACGCAAGACTAACAGCGTTAATCAATAGATCGTCATGTGCATAAACCTCTAATTCTCGTCATTCGACAAGACCTAATACATGACAAACGCCCAAAGTATGCAATTGAAGCATAGTCGGTCCATTTCTCAGGCTCTACAGGAAAGACCGCTCTGATACCATAATGTAACATCCTAACTACCAAAGCTCACGCTTCCGGCTGCGCGACTCTGATAGCTCGGACATTACAACGACACTTATACTATTTAATACTAAAATATGAGCTTGTTTTAAAACTTTAAACCGCAAAATCGCTCCCAAAAAATCCTTTTACTATACAACATACACCCATACATACCATACAACTTATAGAAACTCATAAAGAGTACAACCATATATATATATATATATATAATATTACAAGCATGAACCAATACAATTCCTACCCCTCTTACAAAATATACCAAGATAAAGGCGAGGGTACAAAAATAATAAGCTTAAGCAATACAGAGCATTTCAATAACAACTAAATAAACTCTTCGTAACTTCTACGTCCATATCCTGAAAGGGGAAAAATGTAAGGGGTGATAACATCATCCTCGAAAGGGTTTTCAATAGAGGATTTTTGGGAATTACTGTAATAGGATACGTGCAGATAAACCGTACCAGTGATTAATAACTATCTTATGCCTCTTTTCAAAAACAACGGTTTACAATAAAAGTAAAGTCGGAAATCTTTTCTGAAAGAGGAACCGTTCAATTCCCAAAAACTCAAAAGCCTTTCAAAAATGTTTATCTATGCTGAACCAAAATAACCTTTCATATTTTTCCAAACCAGAAACACAAAATCGAAACCAACCATCAGTCCAACTCATTTCAACCACGGTCCTAGGCCCAAATAATCCAACCATCAACCAATCACCACAATCCAATAGAGTCCCAGTTGCAAACACAGATAGGAAGTTCAAGCACAAACAAACAATTACAGCAAGTAGAACAATTAGCAGTTAATCACAAAGGCAAACCAAGAACAATATGCACACCCAAACAATGTCACATAGATGCATATGATGCATGCCTGTCCTAGTGGCTGATGATATCATCTGTCGGTTATCAAGCCAACCTGACGTGTCCGGTAGCTAACCCGGGCACAGTCTCTCTGTTGCGCATTAATATCATTAGAGGGTATCTGCGCCCTATCACCATTAGAGGGTATCTGTGCCCTGTCGCTATTAAAGGGTATCGGTGCCCTGTCATCCTTACAACCAGAGAGAAAACATAAGCATACTCACATACAACATTCAACTCAGCCATCCGGCTTAAATTCACAATTCATTCAGTAGCATACATGCATTCTTTCTCAGCCATGGATAGACATCCATCTCAGCCACCATTCAACATAACCAAATTCATAAATCGGCATTTAAGCCATAAATCAATTTTCTCAATTCATTCACTTTGAAATCAAGTTTCAACTCTTTCATCCTTGGCTTTAAAGAATATCATTTCTTAAACCATCTCAGGTTCATAAGCCACTTTTACTCAAAGTAAGTTCCCCTTTTTAAAAACAATGCCGCTCTCGGCATCCTCTTTCCAAGACTTCTATAACTATGGCAAGTTAAAGATTCATTTTGAAACATTCAAAATCACCATCCAACAATGGGATTTTATAACAAAAGTTTCTCGGCAAAGTCTCAAGTCTTTAGGGAAGGTCAATCTATATCAATTCCTTAAAATTCATTGAAACTCTTAAATCATAGATTCTCGGTTCAAGTAAATAAAACTGAATTTATTATGAAACCAAACCATACAAAATCACAAGTTCCAACCTGGTCCAAAAATCAACTCATTTGAACGGAACCGGTTCATTTGAATCAAACCACTTTCAGATTTCTTTTTGGAACTCATTTTTTTCTAACCTCTTCCAAAATGCCGTAAACTTAATTACTCAATCAAAAGTCTAGTTTCCTTTAAAATCAATAAATGCTCCTTTTTATATTGAAATCAATATTAGAGCATCATTCTTTCCTTCAGCGATTCAAGCGGTAAAAATAGTTCATTTCTAAATAAGCTGAACTCAACGCATAAAGTTCATTAAATAAATTAAGCTTGAAAAAATAAATATTCTCTTAATAAATCAAATAATACAATTCCTCAAAACCATAAATCAATTTAAAAGGTGACAGCGGCGCCGCCCTTCCTCTGCGCGTGCACGCGCGCTCCCTCTATCTCGCGTCGGGCTCCTGCATCACAGCCATCACTCCACAGATCTGGGTCCGGCACGGCTCAAAGGCGATCGATGACGACTCCCAGATCTTCAGCGACGACAGCGAGTGTGTGCGGTGGTGTCTTCTCCTTCCCAAACCTGGCTCGGCGACGAGGCGTGGTGCTGGTCTCGCAGTAAGGACGACGGCGCGGATGACGGAATCGGCGGCAAATCGGTAGCGCGACGGTGAGGAGCTGGACGTAGTGGTAGAACGCGGCTGGTCGGTGAGCTACTGCTTCCCCCGGTGCTCTTGCTCCCTTCTGGATCTCCTTCTCCCTCTCTGCGTCTGTTTCGGTTTCTTTCATATGTGTGATGGCTGCGTAGCAAGACAGTGAAGAAGGGGGTTGGGGCTGCGCAGCGTTGAAGAGGAGGAATGGAGGCTGCTGTTTGGTTCCTTTTCCACTGCTGCTGTGCGTGAAAGGAGAAAGGGGAAAGAGGTCCGTTGCTGCTGCTGGGTGTGGGTAAAGAGGGAACTGGGTCGGGTATCGGGTTACTAGGTTAGGGTTTCATTTTTTCAAAAATTAGGGTTAGGGACATTTGGGTAATTTCTAATAAAATTTGGGAATAATATAATAATGGAAACCCAAGTTAAATCCAACCCTAATGGTATATAGAAAGTACTAGTTACTCATCAAACTATTTTCAATAAAATGCCCAAACCCAAAAATTAGAAATAATATAATTAAATCCTTTGTTTTCCAAAGCAGCAGTATTAATATTTAAAATATTACTCATTTAATCCAAAGCATATAAAATCCTTATTATTTCATAACTATCAACTTTATAATTCAAATATAGAAAATAATCCAATAATTATAAAATTCGATAACAATCATAACTCATCTCAAATTCAATAAATCAAAACTTGCATTAATTATCTTTAATAAAATAATTTTATTGAAATTAAGGCTATAAATAACTATATGATTTGAGACTTAATCATAATAAGACTTTTTCAAAGGTTTTGGGAGAAAATAGTTAAGGTTTCAGAGTTGTCTATTTTCTGGATTGACTTTTCTTATTAACTATATTTTAATCATGCAAGATTTAATTCATGGCAAACTATATGTGACTAGACCCTAATTCCTTAGCCCTTCCTTGTCTCCTCTAAAATTCATTAACTGCGAATTTCTTGGTCAATTAATTCCAATTAGAGTGTGATGATCAAATTTCAGTTTGTATGCCACAAAAATTCTAATTATCCAAAAACAAGAGGATTATATTCACGTATCCCATTAAATCCAAATAATTAAAATTTAGGAGAAATTGTTTTCAAGCTGTTGTTTAAGTAAAGAGCTTTTCCAAGTTATACAAGAACTCAATTAGAACATGGGTCATACTTCCGTTCCACCCAAATTCATAAAATAAAGTACAAAAACAATTCTTGAAATATAAATCAAAATGTGAATTAAAATAGAAAATAATAGTATCAATCCATACAATAGACAGAGCTCCTAACCTTAACAATGGAAGTTTAGTTGCTCATGACTCAAAGAATAAAACTAGGATTCAGGTAAACTCTGAAGTACCGAATGTTGTTTTTTTTTTGGTATAGAATTGAAATTGTCCTTTATATCTAATCCTAATTAATTTTTAAAAATAATATCTAAAATTAAGATAATATATTTTCCTATTTTCAAATTCAAATTTGAATCAGAATCAATTAAACAATCCACGTCTTGAAACGTGTAGACCACTTAGCTTCACTGGATCCGCGCCTAACATGGCAGAGAGCTGTGCCTTGCTAGAGTGCCAAAATGGGGCCCAAAAATTGCCTCCAACATTTTCTGCGTTTTCTGCACGTGGCGTATGTCACACGTACATGTCAATCACGCGTACGCGTCGATGGTCTATTCTGCGTGTCACGCGTACGCGTCGCTACACAAATCTCCAAATCACGCGCACGTGTCAGGTGCACGCATGCATCACCATGGAAAGCTCCAAATCACGCGCACGCGTCAGGTATGCGTGCGCGTCGCTCTTCGCTGTCCTCTCCTTTAATTCTTGTGCTGCAGAAACTCCATCAAATCCAGCCGAATGCTACCTAAAATAAACAAAATTGCATGAGACTCAAAGTAGCATCCGTAGTGGCTAAAAGATAATTAATCCTTGATTAAACTCAACAATTTAGATGCAAATTCACTAGAAAAAGATAAGAAATATGTTTACGCATCAATTTGCTTGTTGCTTTAATTTCTAGTGGTTTATTTTTCCGTTCTCAAATTCAGAAAATATTCATAAAAATCCTAACCAATAATTTACATATTGTGTCAACTCTTAGGGAAACGACTCGGGATTCTACTCTCGGTTATTTATTTTTATTAATTATGACACAATTTAAATTGATAGTGAAATTCTCGTTGGTTAAGACTGTACTCACAACGCAGTTTAGAAAATATTCTTTTCAGGAATTCTTAACCGACATTTTTTCACCCATCACTCTCCTATGTAATTCACCTCCTTCATGGTGGGTTGATCAGGATCATAAGCTTCTTCTTCAAGAGAAGCTTAGCACTGCCAGCTGCAATTTGCATCCCAGTGAGATGTTGAGAGATCATGTTGACCTGTTGGGTCAAGATTTTATTCTGAGACAGGATGGCATTCAGAGTCTCAACTTCATGAACTCCTTTCTTCTGAGAGGTACCATGATTTACATGATTTCTCTCAGAGGTGTACATGAATTGGTTGTTTGCAACCATCTCAATAAGCTCTCTTACTTCTGCAGGCATTTTCTTCAAGTGGAGGGATCCACCTGTAGAGCTATCTAAGGAAATCTTGGATATCTCAGACAAGCCAGCATAGAACACGCCTATGATGGACCACTTTGAGAGCATGTCAGGAGGACATCTCCTGATCAGTTGCTTGTATCCTTTCCAAGCTTCATAGAGGGATTCACCTTCTCTTTGTATGAAGGTTTGAACTTCCACTCTAATCTTGCTCACCTTTTGAGGAGGAAATAACTTAGCTAAAAAAGCATTAACTAGCTTTTTCCAAGAGTCAAGACTCTCTCTAGGTTGGGCATCCAACCAAAACTTAGCTCTTTCTCTTAAGGCAAAGGAAAAGAGCATCAGCTTGTAGACTTCAGGATTAACTCCATTAGTCTTTACAGTATCACAGATGTGTAAACATTTTACCAAGAACTGATGTGGATCTTCCAGTGGAAGTCCATGAAATTTGCAGTTTTACTGTAGAAGAGAGACTAACTGAGACTTAAGCTCAAAATTGTTAGCTCCAATGGTAGGTACAGCAATGCTTCTGCCATAAAAGTCAGAGGTAGGCATGGTGAAGTCACCAAGACACTTTCTGGGCTCCTCTTGTGGTTCGGCCATATCCTCCAGTTCTTGTTCAAAACCTTCTGAAAGGTCTCTTCTGGAGTGTTGTGCTTTAGCTTGTTATAAACGTCTCCTTAGAGTCTTCTCAAGTTCAGGATCAGGAGTTAAGGGGGGTTCTTTATCCCTATTCTTAATCATAAACAAGAAGGAAAAAAAAGAAAGAAAAGAAGAAGACTTCCAATAGACAAGAAGCTCCTCCTTAAAGTCAAAATAGAAGAAAGAAGATAGAAAATAAAAATAAAATAAAAGAAGTAGAAGAAGATTACCTTGAAAAGAGAAGATAGAAGTAAATAAAAGAAGATAGAATAAAAGAAAAGAGAAAAGAATGAAGCTTTTTGTTCCACTTGGATCAAAGAGCTTTCAGTTAGATGTGAAGAAAAAAGGAAAGAAGATAAAGAATTATAGGCAAAGAGTTGAAAGAAGTAGAGTTGAATGGATAGAGATGAGAAGAGAGGAAGCTTAAATAGAAAAAGTAAATAACAATTAAAATATTTTTATTTTTATTAATTAATTAATTAAATTTTTTTTGAAAATTAAATTAATTTAAAAATATTTGAATTTTAATTGTTAAATTTTCAAAAATAGAGGAGGGAGGAGAAAAAAAATTTTGAAAATCAAGAGGAAAAAGTTAGTTACGAGGTTTTGAAAAATAAGATAGAGAAGATAAGATATTAATTAAGAAAAGATTAAAATAAAAATAAAAGATAAGATAAGAAAAGATTTTGAAATTTGATTTTGAAAAAGATATGATTTAAAAATTAGAAGTTAGAAAAGATAAGATAAGAAACAAAAAAGATAAGATTAGAAAATTGATTTTGAAAAAGATTTAATTTAAAAATTTTAATTTTGAAAAAGATAAGATAAGATTTGAAAAAAATAGGATTTTTTGAAAAAGATATGAATTTTATTTTTGAAAATTTTTATTTTTGAAAACTTGACAACTAAGATACGATAAGATAAAATTTTGAAATTGAAATCTGATTTTTTTTCTTTTTTTGTTAATTTTCGAAAATTAAGCTTAAAATTAGTTAGAAAAGATTTTTTTTTGAATTTTTGATGAAAGAGAAAAATAGAAAAAAGATGCAAGACTTAAAATTTTTAGATCTAGCACTCTTGTTTTTCGATAATTTTTGGAAGGAAACACCAAGGGACACCAAACTTAAAACTTCTAAGATCAAGACACTTACAAGACTTAAGAATACATTGAAGACTTACAAGAACACAAAGAACAAAATTTAAAGACTCAAAGAACTCAAGAACATAAAAAAGGACACCAAATTTAAAATTTTTAGAAAACTCAACACAAAATTTCGAAAAACACAAGAAAATTAACAAGAAAACACCAAACTTAAGATTGAAACAAGATTTAACAAAAGAAAATTTATTTTTGAAAAATTTTTGAAAGAAGGACTCAAAGACAATTCTGAGGATACCAAAAATAAACTATATGAAAAAAGTTTTTGAAAAGTTTTAAAATGTTTGTAATTGAGGAGCATGAACATCCAGGACTCAAACCAAGAACAAAAATTGAATAAAGAAAAGAAAAATATTTTTTAAAAAAAGTTTTTGAATTTTTCAAAAATTGAGAAGAAGAAGATAAAAATCAAAGACTCAATAAGAACACAAACAAAGAGACTCAAACAAAATCAAATATGAAACAAAGAAAGGAAAAATATTTTTGAAAAAAGTTTTAAAAATTTTTGAAAAAATTAAGAAAAAGAAAACGAAAAGTTAAAGGACTGAAATAAAATAAAAATTACTCGATCTAGGGAGCAAGACAATCCTTCAGTTTGTCCAAACTCAACAATCCCCGGCAACGGCGCTAAAAACTTTGTGCGCGTGTATGCAAAACCCACACTATTTCATATAGCAGCAGTACCAGCAAGTGCACTGGGTCGTCTGATGAGCGGATAATTTATACGCTTTTTGGCATTGTTTTTAGATAGTTTTTAGTAGGATCTAGCTAGTTTTAGGGATGTTTTCATTAATTTTTATGCTAAATTCATATTTCTGAACTTTACTATGAGTTTTTGTGTTTTTCTGTGATTTCAGGTATTTTCTGGCTGAAGTTGAGGGACCTGAGCAAAACTCTGATAAAAGGCTGACAAAGGACTGCTGATGCTGTTGGATTCTGATCTCCCTTCACTCGAAATAGATTTTCTAGAGCTACAGAACTCCAAATGGCGCGCTATCAACGGCGTTGGAAAGTAGACATCCAGAACTTTCCAGAAATATATAATAGTCTATACTTTATTCGTAATTAGACGACGTAAACTGGCGCTCAACGCCAGTTCCATGTTGAATTCTGGAGTCAAATGCCAGAAACACGTCACGAACCAGAGTTGAACGCCAAAAACACGTACAACTTGGTGTTCAACTCCAAAAGAAGGCTCTGTACATGTAAAGCTCAAGCTCAGCCCAAGCACACACCAAGTGGGCTCCGGAAGTGGATTTCTGCATCAATTACTTACTTCTGTAAACCCTAGTAGCTAGTCTAGTATAAATAGGACTTTTTACTATTGTATTAGATATCTTTGGTCTCAATTTTATTTTATTATTCATCTTAGGAGACTATTGATCACGTTTTGGGGGCTGGCCATTCGGCCATGCCTGGACCTTCATCACTTATGTATTTTCAACGGTGGAGTTTCTACACACCATAGATTAAGGGTGTGGGGCTCTGCTGTACCTCGAGTTTTAATGCAAGTACTACTATTTTTTATTCAATTCGACTTATTCTTATTCTAAGATATTCGTTGCACTTCAACATGATGAATGTGATGATCTGTGACACTCATCATCATTCTCACCTATGAACGCGTGACTGACAACCACTTCCGTTCTACCTTAGACCGGGCGCATATCTCTTGGATTCCTTAATCAGAATCTTCATAGTATAAGCTAGAATTGATGGCGGCATTCATGGGAATCTGGAAAGTCTAACCTTGTCTGTGGTATTCCGAGTAGGATTCCGAGATTGAATGACTGTGATGAGCTTTAAACTCGCGATTGCTGGGCGTGATGACAAACGCAAAAGAATCAAGGGATTCTATTCCAACATGATCGAGAACCGACAGATGATTAGCCGTGCTGTGACAGAGCATTTGGACCATTTTAACTGAGAGGATGGGATGTAGCCATTGACAACAGTGATACCCTACATACAGCTTGCCATGGAAAGGAGTAAGAAGGATTGAAGGAAAGCAGTAGGAAAGCAGAGATTCAGAAGGCACAAGCAGCTCCATGCGCTTGTCTGAAATTCCCACCATTAATTTACATAAGTATCTCTATCCTATTTTATTCCTTCGTGTATACTATAATTTCTTAACACAGTTGAATCCGCCTGATTGGGATTTACAAGATGACCATAGCTTGCTTCATACCAACAATCTCTGTGGGATCGACCCTTACTCACGTAAGTTATTACTTGGACGACTTAGTACACTTACTGGTTAGTTGTGCGGAGTTGTGACAAAGTGT
>NC_029778.3:44496849-44501197 GCF_000817695.3 Arachis duranensis
AATCACAATTTCGTCCACCAAGTTTTTGGCGCCGTTGCCGGGGATTGTTCGAGTATGGACAACTGACGGTTCATCTTGTTGCTCAGATTAGGTAATTTTCTTTTTATTTTTCTTTTCAAAAAGTTTTCAAAAAATATTTTTCAAAATTTTTTCTTTGTTTTTGAAAAAAATAAAAGAAAAATCCAAAAAAATCATAAAATCATAAAAAACCAAAAATATTGTGTTTCTTGTTTGAATCTTGAGTCAATTTTTAAGTTTGGTGTCAATTGCATGCTTTAAAAATATTTCTTGCATTTTTCGAAAATTCATGCATTCATAGTGTTCTTCATGATCTTCAAGTTGTTCTTGGTAAGTCTTCTTGTTTGATCTTGATGTTTTCTTGTTTTGTATTTTTTGTTATTTATCATATGCATTTTTCGTTTGTTAGAGTCCAAGCATTAAAGATTTCTAAGTTTGGTGTCTTGCAGGTTTTCTTTGCATCAAAAATTTTTCAAAAATATGTTCTTGATGTTCATCATGATCTTCAAAGTATTCTTGGTGTTCATCTTGACATTCATAGTGTTCTTGCATGCATCATATGTTTTGATTCATAATTTTCATGTTGTGAGTCATTTTTATTTTTTTCTCTCTCATAATTAAAAATTCAAAAATCAAAAAAATATCTTTTCCTTAATTTTCTCATAATTTTCGAAAATTTGAGTTGACTTAGTCAAAAAATTTTAAAATTAGTTGTTTCTTACAAGTCAAGTCAAATTTTCAATTTTAAAAATCCTATCTTTTCAAAACTTTTTCAAAAATTAAATCTTTCTCATTTTTATGTTATGATTTTTGAAAATTTAAAAAATATTTTTTTCAAAAATATTTTTCTTAATTTTATCTTTATTTTCGAAAATTGTGCTAACAATTAATGTGATTGATTCAAAAATTTGAAGTTTGTTACTTTCTTGTTAAGAAAGGTTCAATCTTTAAATTCTAGAATCATATCTTTTAGTTTCTTATTAGTCAAGTAATTAATTTTAATTTTAAAAATTAAATCTATCTTATCTTATCTTTTATATCATATCTTTTTCAAAATTTTATCTTTTTCAAAAATTTGATTTTAAAATAGCTTATCTAACTTCTTATCTTTTTATCTTTTCAAATTTGATTTTAATATCTCTTCCAACTAATTATTTGACTTTTTGTATATCCCAAAAAACGAGCGGGAGTACGTACTCCTCATCCAGCGCCCTATGAGTTCATTCACGCTCTACTAGGGTTTCACTGCGCTGCCTCCATGGTTACACCTTTCTTTGTCTTTTCTTCATCAAAGTCTTTTCTATCTTCCTCTACTTTCTTCTCTTAATTTCTTTTCCACTTAGTTCCCTAATTTTCGTTTTCTCTCCCAATTCATTCTTCTTTTAATTCATTTCGTTTTCTAATTCACCCATTCCATATATCTTATTTCTCTCTGAAATCATTAAATACCAATTCTATTTTTCTCTACACCATGAGCAACAAATCAGAGACACAGAACCCTCATATAATTGATAGTGATCAGGAGGATGACTTGATCGTTTTAGCTTATGAAGATGTTTCCGAAGGAATTCAAGCCTATACACGGAGCCTGTCTGGAAGAATTTTCTCAGATCGGATCTTTTCCGTAGGTACCATGGAAGGAGCTCTATATACAATATGGAATAAACCAGAAGGATTCAGAGTAGTCAAAAAATCCAGGAACCAGTTTCAATTTTTCTTTGAGAACGACTCTGATGTAACTCGAATTGAGAGAGGTTCACCTTGGTTATTCAAGAGTTTTGTTATTCATGTTCGCAGATGGAAGTAATCAATAAACATGGAGGATAATCAGATCTCTTCTTTTCCTGTATGGGCACAATTTTGGGGATTGCCTGAACAATACAAAACACTTGACGTTGGACGAAAATTGGGTGGGAGACTTGGTCAAATTGAAGATGTTGCTCTATTTGAAGTTAGAGGCAACGATACACGCATAGTGAAGGCTAAAGTGGAACTGAACGGTGATAAAAGAATGAGGGATACACTGAAACTGCTTGATCCTAATCAGAAAATGCTGGAAATTGGAGTACGTTATGAACGTATAGGTGTGTTCTGTACTTATTGTGCAAATTTGGGGTATGAATTTAAGAACTGCCAATGTTTTATTGATGATTCTGCCCAAAACAATATCAAGGAAGATAAAGTTGGTGAATGGCTTAAGGCAGATCAAGTCGGTAGGCGTTTAACTGAAAAGAGAGCTTCCTTCAATCCTAACCAATCTCGGGATGGTTCTATTCCAGCTCAACCGAAGAAAAAATCTCCACCTGCTTGGCTTTTTGATAGTTTCTCAAAAATGAGTGTGCAAGATGATCAGAAAAAATAGAATAATGAAAAAATTGCTGCTAATTCGGGTTTCAGAGAAGAAAATGAGGGTGAATCAGAAAATACAGGTATGGCTACTGATACTAATTCTTCTTCTAATGCTCTATTGGAGATATCTTATACCATGAATAATGTCCAACACAATAACAACGTCATATCCAAGCTTAAAAAGGAGAACAAAAAGCCAAACCTGAAACAACTTGCTAGAAAGTCTGTGATAGGTTTCAAACGGAGGAGTGGAGGTAATGGTACTGAAGAAATTTCAAAAAAAAATTTGTCTCAATGATATTGTCTCTGATGCTATGACGGTGGAGGGTGCCAGCCTTCAAGTGGCACCCAAAGAAATATGAAACTGCTCTTGTGGAATTGTCGGGGATTGGGGAGACCCCTGACAATCCACAATCTTAAAGGGATTTGCAAATCCTACTCCCTCGAGGTTGGATTTATCTGTGAAACAAAAAATCAATCTCAACAAGTTGAAGGAAAATTAAGATCTTGTGGTTTCAAGGAATGGTTTATTGTGGATCCAGATGGATTATCAGGGGGTTTAGCAATGGCATGGAGGGATGGTTGCACTGTTTAGATTTTGCAGCATGGTAGATTCTTCATTACGGCATCAGTTCTGACAGCTGGATCTAATGATCCCTATGGTGTTCTAAGTGTTTATCTCAGTTCAAATGATCAACATAGAATGGCTCAGTTTGCTGAATTAACTTCAGTCACGCAATAGTTTGATGGTAAGGTTGTGTTAATGGGTGATTTTAATGCCATTTCTAGTCAATTGGAGAAAGCAGGTGGGGGTGCTAAATCTCCTTCTTCTATCGAAACCTTTAACAATTTTATTGATGATAATTCTCTGATTGATATTGGTATGGTCGGAAGACCATTCACTTGGTCGAATAGACGGAGGGGTGATGAGTTGATACAGGAAAGACTGGACCGATTCCTGGTAGGAGTTGATTGGCAGCAACTCTATCCCAATGCAACGGTTCTTAGACTGTCAGAATCAGGCTCGGATCACTTCCCTCTTCTCTTAGACTCTAACCCGAGAACTGAGAGATCTAAATGCCGATTCAAATTCCAAGAAAGATGGTGTTCCAATGATGAAATAAGGCAGATTGTTAGAGAGGTTTGGCACGAACAGATTGATGGTTCAGCCATGTATATCCTAGCTCAAAAACTAAAGCGTTGTCAACATAAGATTGTCAGATGGCAGCAAGAATACAGATCTAATTCGAAGGTGGAGATTGATTTACTACAGTCTGAATTAGAGAAACTTCGTTTAGCAGGAATTCATGAAGGTGACATCATTTTAGAAATAGAGGACAAACTTGAAAAAGCATTGCAAAATGAGGAATCTTATTGGAAAGATAAGTCTAGAGTCAAATGGCTCAAATCTGGCGATCAGAATACAACTTTCTTCCATCAGAAATTTAGAAATCGAACCGGAAGGAATAGAATTTGGCAACTAACTGGCAGTGACGGTGAAGTGGCTACTTCAAATGCTGGTATTGCTTCTGTGGCTAAATCTTATTTCAAGGACATCTTTTCCTCTAGTTGTCATGAGAACCCTGAACCTCTGTTTACTGATTTTGAACCTAAAGTTACAGCTCACATGAACCGTAGGCTTCAAAGACCAGTGACTATGGAGGAAGTGAAACGTGCGACATTTAGCATTCATCCTCAAAGTGCTCCAGGAGATGATGGTATGACAGCAAAATTTTTTCAAAGCTTCTGAAACATACTTAGTGGTGATGTGTTTCGAGCAGTTAAGAGCTTCTTTTCAGGGGGTAGAATTTTGAAGGGTTTTAATCACACTCAGATCTGTCTTATTCCCAAGAATTCTGATGCTAAAGATATGACTCAGGTAAGACCAATAAGCCTATCTTCAGTCTTTTACAAGATTATCTCCAAAGTATTTGTACATAGACTTCAGGGTATGATGAATAGACTAATTAGCCCTACGCAT
>NC_029778.3:44501519-44503017 GCF_000817695.3 Arachis duranensis
TATGAAAGCATCAGTGGCCAGAGGGTAAATCTTAATAAATCTGCTGTATTCTTTAGCCACAACACTCCATCCACTACTCGTGCACTATTGGCTAACTCTATGAATATTAATCATATTGGGGCTCAGGATAAATACCTTGGTTTGCCTTCTACAGTCTCTAAATCGAAAAAGGCTTCTTTTAGTATGATCAAAGAAAAGGTTCGGAAAAGAATCCAAGGGTGGAAGTGCAATCTTCTATCGTCAGGTGGTAGACACGTATTGCTTAAGGCAGTGGGAGAAGCTATTCCTATTTATACATTGTCTTGCTTCAAGTTGCCTGATGGTTTAATCTCAGAAATTCACTCTCTACTTTCTCAGTTCTGGTGGGGACAAAAAGGTTCTGAAAGGCGGATGGCTTGGATTAGCCGGGACACTATGACTCGCCCACGAAAAGAAGGAGGCCTTGGATTTAAAGATCTCAGAATCCAAAATCTGGCGCTTTTAGGCAAACAGTTTTGGCAACTTGTAACACAGCTTACTTCCTTATTATCCAAAATCCTAAGAGGTAAATACTTTAACAATGGTAATGCTATAACGGCAGAAATTGGAGTCTTACCTTCTTGGGGATGGAGGAGTATACTAGAAGGTCGAAAGATTGTTGAAAAAGGTCTTAATTGGGCTGTGGATACTGGAGAGAATATCCGAACCTTTGAGGATCCTTGGCTGCCTCCTCTGTATCCTTTAATGATTTCTGACATGCCAAATAGACAAGCTATTGATGAGTTGGTTCCAAGAGTTACAGATCTAATTACTGAAGATAGGAATTGGAATCAGAATCTTATTCAAGAATTATTTCCCCAAGACGTTGCAAACAGGATTTTGTCAGTTACAATTCAGCAGAGTAGGGACAAATTGCAATGGGATTTGAACAAATCCAAACAATATGATACAGCTTCAGGTTACAGAATTGGCTATTTATTTTACCATCCACCTCTGGAGCTTTGCCCTAATTATATGCAACAGAAAAAGCCGTGGATTGATCTATGGAAGTTGAAATTGCCTCACAAAATTAAGCTATTTATCTGGAAAGCTCTCCATGGCCGGCTCCTGGTGCTTGCTCAGATTCATCACCGCATCCCATCTATATCACCAATATGCCTCTACTGTCATGAAACCACCGAAACAGTCACTCATTGTTTGATCGATTGCTCTAGAATTAAAGATGTATGGTCTCAGAGTTATCTTCGTGGCTGTCTTCCCCCTCAGAGTCCTAACGACTTTTGGACATGGTGGATTGCATCAACAGAGATGCTTAACCTGTTGAAGAATGATGACCGTAATCCTCAATTGCTTGCTGGTGGACGAAATTGTGATAAAAGAGTTCTAGGCACTGCTAGAGAAGCTCACAACTCCGTTCAACTTAACCAGCAAGTGAACTGGGTCATCCAAGTAATACCTTACGTGAGTAAGGGTCGATCCCACAGAGATTGTTGGTATGAAGCAAGCTATGGTCACCTTG
>NC_029778.3:44503220-44510904 GCF_000817695.3 Arachis duranensis
TGCTTTCATCCAATTCTTCTTACTCCTTTCCATGGCAAGCTGTATGTAGGGCATCACCATCATCAATGGCTACTTTTAATCCTCTCGGGAAAATGGTCTTATGCTCTGTCACTGCACGGCTAATCGTCTGGAGGCATCACCCTTGACAATGGCTACATCCCATCCTCTCAGTGAAAATGGTCCAAATGCTCTGTCACAGCACGGCTAATCAGCTGTTGGTTCTTGATCATGTTGGAATAGGATCCATTGATCCTTTTGCGTTTGTCATCACGCCCAGCAATCGCGAGTTTGAAGCCCGTCACAGTCATTCAATACTGGAATCCTACTCGGAATACCACGGACAAGGTTAGACTTTCCGGATTCCCGGGATCCTACTCAGAATACCACAGACAAGGTTAGACTTTCCGGATCCCCATGAATGTCGCCATCTATCTAGCTTATACCACGAAGATTCTGTTGGGGAATCTAAGAGATATGCGCCCGGCCTAAAGTAGAACGGAAGTGGTTGTCAGTCACGCGCGTTCATAGGTAAGAATGATGATGAGTGTCACGGATCATCACATTCATCAAGTTGAAGTGCAACGTATATCTTGGAATAAAATAAAAGAAAATTGAAAAGAATATAATAGTAATTGTATTGAAACTTGAGGTACAGCAGAGCTCCACACCCTTAATCTATGGTGTGCAGAAACTCCACTGTTGAAAATACATAAGTGAAAGGTTCAGGCATGGCCGAATGGCCAGCCCCCTGAATGATCAAAAGACCGAATGATCAAAGACTAAAAAGTCAAAAGATTAAACTATCAAAAGATGTCTAATACAATAGTAACTTATCCTATTTATACTAGACTAGCTACTAGGATTTACATGAGTAAGTAATTGATGCATAAATCCACTTCTGGGGCCCACTTGGTGTATGTTTGGGTTCAGCTTGATCTATCCACGAGCTGAGGCTTTTATTGGAGTTGAACTCCAAGTTATAGCATGTTTTGGGCATTCAACTCCGGATCATGACGTGTTTCTGGCGTTTAACTCCAGACAGCAGCATGTACTTGGCGTTCAACACCAATTTACGTCGTCAATTTCCAAATAAAGTATGGACTATTATATATTACTGGAAAGCTCTGAATGTCTAATTTCCAACTCCATTGAGAGCGCGCCAATTGGAGTTCTGTGGCTCTAGAAAATCCATTTTGAGTGCAGGGAGGTCAGATTCCAACAGCATCAGCAGTCCTTTTGTCAGCCTTTTTCAGAATTTTGCTCAAGTCCCTCAATTTCAGCCAGAAATTACCTGAAATCACAGAAAAACACACAAACTCATAGTAAAGTCCAGAAATGTGAATTTAACATAAAAACTAATGAAAACATCCCTAAAAGTAGCTTGAACTTACTAAAAACTACCTAAAAACAATGCCAAAAAGCATATAAATTATCCGCTCATCACTTGCCATCATTTGCTGGAACTGCTGGAAAGCTCGCAACCAGTTGATTTTTGAAGGTTCTACTTCAATGCCGTCTGCCATTCTAGCAAGCTCTATCAAGTTGCTCCGTGAAATCCAAAGAACTCCCAGTTTAGGTCGTCATCTCCATGAGGCAAGCTCTTAGTTGCATTCAAATTGATTTATCATTCTTTCTTCTTTAAGATTTTTTTCGTTTTTCGACCTTGCACCGTTGGATGAATACCTTCAGTGTAGTGTTTTTGGAAAATCCCCACCTTTCATTATGCTGTCCTGCTTTTGGACATCTTTGTATTTCATTTTTCAATAATTAATGAAATATAACCTACTATCTTTGGAAAAAAAATTATTTGACTTTTTGTTTGTTTCTTATCTTTTTCAAAACCACCTAACTACTTTTTCCTCTCTAATTTTCGAAAATATCTCATCCCTTTTTCAAAATTCTTTTTCATTAACTAATTGTTTTAAATTTTAATTTGAATTCTATCTCATCTTTAATTTTCGAAAATCATTAACTCCTTTTCAAAATTAATTTTTGAATTCTATCTCTCATCTTCTTCTATTTATTTATTCATTTACTAACACTTCTATTCACCTCTCTTCATCCCCAATCACTGCCTCTATCCTTACCCTTGTGTCTGGATTCTTCTTTCTTTATTCTTTTCTTCTTCTACTAATAATAAAGATTCTCTTTACTGTGACATAGAGGATTCCTCTTCTTTTCTTGTTCTCTTCTCTTTCATATGAGCAAGAATAAGGAAAAAAGCACTCTTGTTGAAGTTGATCTTGAACCTGAAAGGACTCTGAAGAGGAAACTAAGAGAAGCTAAATTACAACAATCCAGAGGCAACCTTTCTGAAATTTTCGAACAAAAGAAGGAGATGGCACCTGAACCCAAAAACAATAATGTAAGGAGGTTGCTTGGTGATTTTACTAAACCCACGTCCAAGTTTGATGGAAAAAGCATCTCAATTCCTGCCATTGGAGCAAACAATTTTGAGCTGAAACCTCAATTAGTTGCTCTAATGCAACAGAACTGCAAGTTTCATGGACTTCCATCTGAAGATCCTTACTAGTTTTTAACTGAGTTCTTGCATATTTGTGAGATTGTTAAGACGAATGGAGTAGATCCTGAAGTCTACAGGCTCATGCTTTTCCCTTTTGCTGTAAGAGACAGAGCTAGAACATGGTTGGACTCACAACCTAAAGATAGCCTGGACTCCTGGGATAAGCTGGTCACGGCCTTCTTGGATAAGTTCTTTCCTCCTCAAAAGTTGAGCAAGTTTAGAGTGGATGTTCAGACCTTCAAGCAAAAAGATGGTGAATACCTCTATGAAACTTGGGAAAGATACAAGCAGATGACCAAAAAGTATCCTTCTGACATGTTTTCAGAGTGGACCATATTAGAGATATTCTATTATGGTCTATCTGAGTTTTCCAAGATGTCATTAGACCACTCTGTAGGTGGATCCATTCACCTAAAGAAAACGCCTGCAGAAGCTCAGGAACTTATTGACATGGTTGCAAATAACCAATTCATGTACACTTCTGAGAGGAATTCCGTGAATAATGGGACACCTCAGAGGAAGGGAGTTCTTGAAATTGATGCTCTGAATGCCATATTGGCTCAGAACAAAGTGTTGACTCAGCAAGTCAACATGATTTCTCAAAGTCTGAATGGATGGAAAAATACATCCAACAATACTAAAGAGGCATCTTCTGAAGAAGAAGCTTATGATCCTGAAAACCCTACAATGGCAGAGGTAAATTACATGGGTGAACCTTATGGAAACACCTATAATTCATCATGGAGAAATCATCCAAATTTCTCGTGGAAGGATCAACAAAAGCCTCAACAAGGTTTTAATAATGGTGGAAGAAATAGGCTCAGCAATATCAAGCCTTATCCATCATCTTCTCAGCAACAGACAGAGAATTATGAACAGAATACCTCTAACTTAGCAAATTTAGTCTCTGATCTGTCTAAGACCACTATAAGTTTCATGAATGAAACAAGGTCCTCCATCAGAAATCTGGAGGTGCAAGTGGGCCAGCTGAGTAAGAAAATCACTGAAACTCCCCCTAGTACTCTCCCAAGCAATACTAAAGAGAATCCAAAAAGAGAGTGCAAGGCCACTGATATAATCAATATAGCCGAATGCAAGGAGGAGGGAGAGGACGCGAATCCCAATGAGGAAGATCTCATGGGATGTCTCTCAAGCAGGAAGGAGTTCCCTATTGAGGATCCAAAGGAATCTGAGGCTCATATAGAGACCATAGAGATTCCATTAAATCTCCTTCTGCCATTCATGAGCTTTGAAGATTATTCTTCCTCTGAAGAGGATGAAGATGTAACTGGAGAGCAAGTTGCTCAATATCTAGGAGCCATCATGAAGCTGAATGCCAAGTTATTTGGTAATGAGACTTGGGAAGGTGAACCTCCCTTGCTCATTAGTGAACTTGATACATGGGTTCAGCAAACTTTACCTCAAAAGAGACAATATCCTGGCAAATTCTTAATACCCTGTACCATAGGCACCATGACCTTTGAAAAGGCTCTGTGTGACCTGGGGTTAAGCATAAATCTTATGCCACTCTCTGTAATGGAGAAGCTGGGGATCATTGAGGTACAACCTGCCTTATTCTCATTACAAATGGCAGACAAGTCAGTAAGACAAGCTTATGGATTGGTAGAGGACGTGTTGGTAAAGGCTGAAGACCGTTACATCCTTGCAGATTTCATAATCTTAGACACTAGGAAGGAGGAAGATGAATGCATCATCCTTTGAAGATCTTTCCTAGCCACAGCAGGAGCTGTGATAGATGTTAACAGAGGAGAATTAGTCCTTCAATTGAATGGAGATTACCTTGTGTTTAAGGCTTAAGAATCTTCTTCTTTAACAATGGAGAGGAAGCATGAAAAGCTTCTCTCAGTACAGAGTCAAACAGAGCCCCCACAGTCAAACCCTAAGTTTGGTGTTGGGAGGCCACAACCAAACTCTAAGTTTGGTGTTGAGAAGACCCCACATTCAAACTCTATGTTTGGTGTTGGGAGTCTACAACATTGACCTGATCACCTGTGAGGCTCCATGAGAGCCCACTGTTAAGCTATTGACATTAAAGAAGTGCTTATTGGGAGGCAACCCAATTTTTATTTATCTAATTTTATTTTTTTTTATTGTTCTTTTATGTTTTATTAGGTTCATGAACATGTGGAGTCACGAAAAAAATACTAAAATTGAAAACAGAATCAAAAATAGCAGAAGAAAAATCACACCCTGGAGGAAGGACTTACTGGTGTTTAAACGCCAGTAAGGAGCATCTGGCTGGCATTCAACGCCAGAACAGAGCATGGATCTGGCGCTGAACGCCAGAAACATGCAGCAATCTAGCGTTTAAATGCCAGGATTGCACACTGAGGAAAGTTGGCGTTCAATGCCAGAAACATGCTGCAGATGGGCGTTGAACGCTCAGAACAAGCTTAGAGCTGGCGTTTAACGCCAGAAATAAGCACCAATCTGGCGTTAAATGCCAGAATTGCATGCAGAGGGCGTTTTACATGCCTCATTGGTGCAGGGATGTAAATCCTTGACACCACAGGATTTGTGGACCCCACAGGATCCCAACTTACCTCAACTCACCTTCTCTCTTCTTCACCAATCACCCCAATCTCTCTTCCCCATTACCTCTTCACCACTCACATCCATCATCTCTTTCCCACCCAAACCCACCCTACATAGCCGAATACACACCTCTCTCCCTCTCCTCCGTATCTTCTTCTTCTTCTTCTATTCTTTTTTCTTTTGCTCGAGGGCGAGCAACATTCTAAGTTTGGTGTGGTAAAAGCATAGCTTTTTTATTTTTCCATAACCATTGATGGCACCTAAGGCCAGAGAAACCTCAAAAAAAAAGAGAGAAAGGGGAAGACAAAAAATTTTTCCACCTCCGAGTCATGGGAGATGGAGAGATTCATCTCAAGGGTCCATAGCTCAGTAGAAGAGCATTTGACTGCACATCAAGAGAGCATGATGAATTCCCTCATCAAGAAATCCCTGAGATACCTCAGGGGATACATTTTCCTCCACACAACTATTGGGAGCAACTAAGGATAAGAGAACCAAAATCACTAGGGATCAAGCAACAGAGGCAAGGAAGAGACATAAAGGAGCTCAAAAAGCACCATTAGTCCTTCAAAAAGGCGCCACCCTCACTAAGGTGGACTCATTCCTTAACTTTCTTGTTCTTATCTCTGTTTTTCGATTTTTATGCTATATGTGTGTTTATGTTTTGTGTCTCTACCTCATGATCATTAGTATTGAGTAACTATGTCTTAAGGCTATAAATAATTCCATAAATCCTTCACCTTTCTTAAATGAAAAATGTTTTTAATTCAAAAGAATAAGAAGTACATGAATTTTGAATTTATCCTTGAATTTAGTTTAATTATATTGATGTGGTGACAATACTTTTTGTTTTCTGAATGAATGCTTGAACAATGCATAATTTTTGATCTTGTTGTTTATGAATGTTAAAATTGTTGGCTCTTGAAAGAATGATGAACAAAGAGAAATGCTATTGATAATCTAAAAAATCATAAAATTGATTCTTGAAGCAAGAAAAAGCAGTGAAAAAGCAAAAGCTTGCGAAAAAAAGAAGTGGCGAAAAACAAATAGAAAGAAAAAGAAAAAGCAAGCAGAAAAAGCCAATAGCCCTTAAAACCAAAAGGCAAGGGTAAAAAGGGTCCAAGGCTTTGAGCATCAATGGATAGGAGGGCCCAAGGAAATAAAATCCAGGCCTAAGCGACTAAATCAAGCTGTCCCTAACCATGTGCTTGTGGCATGCAGGTCCAAGTGAAAAGCTTGAGACTGAGTGGTTAAAGTCGTGATCCAAAGCAAAAAGAGTGTGCTTAAGAACCCTGGACACCTCTAACTGGGGACTTTAGCAAAGCTAAGTCACAATCTAAAAAGGTTCACCCAGTTATGTGTCTGTGGCATTCATATATCCGATGGTAATACTGGAAAACAAAGTACTTAGGGCCACGGCCAAGACTCATAAAAGTAGCTGTGTTCAAGAATCAACAAACTTAACTAGGAGAATCAATAACACTATCTGAAAATCTAAGTTCCTATAGATGCTAATCATTCTAAACAAAGGAAAAAGTGAGATGCCAAAACTGTTCAGAGGCAAAAAGCTACAAGTCCCGCTCATCTAATTAAGACTAATATTCATTGATATTTTGGGATTTATAGTATATTCTCTTCTTTTTATCCTAATTGATTTTCAGTTGCTTGGGGACAAGCAACAATTTAAGTTTGGTGTTGTGATGAGCGGATAATTTATACATTTTTTGGCATTGTTTCTAGATAGTTTTTAGAAGGATCTACCTAGTTTTAGGGATGTTTTCATTAGTTTTTATGCTAAATTCACATTTCTGGACTTTACTATGAGTTTGTGTGTTTTTTTGTGATTTCAGGTATTTTCTGGCTGAAATTGAGGGACCTAAGCAAAACTCTGATAAAAGGCTAACAAAGGACTGCTGATGCTGTTGGATTCTGACCTTCCTGCACTTGAAATGGATTTTCTGGAGCTACAAAACTTCAAATAGTGAGCTCTCAACGGCGTTGGAAAGTAGACATCCAGAGGTTTCCATCAATAAATAATAGTTCATACTTTATTCGTGATTAGATGACGTAAACTGGCGCTCAACACCAGTTCCATGCTGTATTCTGGAGTCAAACGCCAGAAACACGTCACGAACCAGAGTTGAACGCAAAAAACACGTTACAACTTGGCGTTCAACTCCAAAAGAAGCCTCTGCCGGTGTAAAGATCAAGCTCAGCCCAAACACACACCAACTGGGCCCCGGAAGTGGATTTTTGCATGAATTACTTACATCTGTAAACCCTAGTAGCTAGTCTGGTATAAATAGGATAGTTTACTATTGTATTAGACATCTTTGATCAGTTTATGCGATCTTAGACATTGGGGGCTGGCCATTCGGCCATGCCTGGACCTTCATCACTTATGTATTTTCAACGGTGGAGTTTCTACACACCATAGATTAAGGGTGTGGAGCTCTGCTGTACCTTGAATTTTAATGCAAGTTGATGAGCGGATAATTTGTATGCTTTTTGGCATTGTTTTTAGTATGTTTTTAGTATAATCTAGTTAGTTTTTAGTATATTTTTATTAGTTTTTAGTTAAAATTCACTTTTCTGGACTTTACT
>NC_029778.3:44511978-44514489 GCF_000817695.3 Arachis duranensis
GTTGCAAAAGTGTGATTGCAATTTCGTGCACCAAGTTTTTGGTGCCGTTGCCGGGGATTGTTGAGTTTGGACAACTGACGGCTTATCTTGTTGCTTAGATTAGGACTTTTTTTATTTTTGTTGGTTTAGAGTCTTTTAGTTGAGTCTAGTTTCATATTCTAAGTTTGGTGTCAATTGCATGCTTTTGTTTTTTTTTCTTTTAATTTTCGATTTTTGCATGTTCTTAGTCCCTTTTTGATTTATAAAAATTCTAAGTTTGGTGTCCTCTTTGTGTTTCTCCCTTAAAAATTTTCGAAAACTGTGTGTTTGATTTTCTAAAAATTTTATGTTTGGTGTCTTTTTGTGTTTTTCTCTTTCCTCTTTTTAAAATCAAATCTTTTTCATAAAAATTTTTCAATCATATCTTTTTAATTGCTGTTTTCAAAATCTTTTTGATTAACTCATTGATTCAGTTTTCAATTTGCTTTGATCTTATTTTCTTTTTAATTCTCGAATTTTTATTTTTATTTTATTTTGTTTTATTCTATTTTTTTTTTGTAAATTCAAAAAAAAAAAACAAACAAAATTTATCTCTTTGCAATCATCATTATTTCCCTTTTGTCCATCATGGACTTAAGTGGGATTAATCAGTCCAAAAGGACTCTGGGGTCATATGCTAACCCCATTACAGCTGCATATGGGAGTAGCATCTGTACACCTCCCATCAAAGCAAGCAGTTTTGCACTAAATCCTCAACTCATTATCATAGTGCAGCAAAATTGCCAGTATTCTGGTCTTCCACAAGAAGAGCCTACTGAGTTTCTGGCACAGTTTTTACAAATTGCTGACACAGTACATGATAAAGAGGTAGATCAGGATGTCTACAGACTGTTACTGTTTCCATTTGCTGTAAAAGATCAAGCTAAAAGGTGGTTGAATAACCAACCTACAGCAAGCATAAAGACATGGAAACAGTTGTCAGACAAATTCCTGAATCATTTTTACCCTCCAAAAAGGATGACACAGTTAAGGCTGGACATCCAAGGCTTTAAACAAGAGGATAATGAATCCCTTTATAATGCCTGGGAGAGGTATAGAGGTATGCTAAGGAAATGTCCCTCTGAGATGTTTTCAGAGTGGGTACAGTTAGACATCTTTTACTATGGGCTTACAGAAAAAGCTCAGATGTCCTTAGACCACTTAGCTGGTGGATCTATACACATGAGGAAGACAATTGAAGAAGCTCAAGAGCTTATAGACACTGTTGCTAGAAACCAATACCTGTACTCTAGCAATGAGTTCTCTCCAAAAGAGGAAGTCATGACAGTAGTCACTGACCCTAGTCCTCAAGAACAGATAATTGAGTTTAATCAACAATTGCTCCTGATGACAGAACAGTTAGCAGACTTTAAAGAGATGCTCCATGAAACTAAAGTTGCTAACAAGAGCATAGAATTGCAGTTGAATCAAGCAAAACAGCAAATATCTAAACAGATAACAGAGGAATGTCAAGCAGTTCAACTGAGGAGTGGGAAGACACTGAATAACACTGCTCAGAAGAGCAAAAAGCCAAACAATGAACAATTGACAGAGGACAACCAAACCACTGTGCAAAATCCCTCTGAGGACAGTAAGAGCCCAGAGAGGAATGTTATTGGCGTTCAAACGCCAGAAAGGGAAGGAAAGCTGGCGTTAAACGCCCATTCCTTGCCTAGTTCTGGCGTTCAAACGCCAGAAAAGGGGGAAAAGTTGGCGTTAAACGCCCATTTTCCACCCAATCCTGGCGTTCATACGCCAAGAGATGATCAGACACCTGAGAGTGCTGGCAGTAATCCCTCTAACAAGGCTTCTTCAACCACTTCTGTAAGGAATAAACCTGCAGCATCTAAGGTTGAAGAATATAAAGCCAAGATGCCTTATCCTCAGAAACTCCGCCAAGCGGAGCAGGATAAGTAATTTGCCCGCTTTGCAGACTATCTAAGGACTCTTGAAATAAAGATTCCGTTTGCAGAGGCACTTGAGCAAATACCTTCTTATGCTAAGTTCATGAAAGAAATCTTAAGTCATAAGAAGGATTGTAGAGAAACTGAAAAAGTGTTTCTCACTGAAGAATGCAGTGCAGTCATATTAAGGAGCTTACCAGAAAAGCTTCAAGATCCAGGAAGCTTTATGATACCATGCACATTAGAAGGTGCTTGCACCAAGACAGCCCTATGTGATCTTGGAGCAAGCATCAATCTAATACCTGCATCAACTATCAGAAAGCTTGGGTTGACTGGAGAAGTCAAACCAACCCGAATATGCCTCCAACTTGCTGATGGCTCCATTAAACACCCATCAGGCATAATTGAGGACATGATTGTCAAGGTTGGGCCATTTGCCTTTCCAACTGACTTTGTGGTTCTGGAAATGGAGGAGCATGATGCTACGATTTTAGGAAATTGCACGATCGGCAAAAATTCCTTCCGGCAAGTGCACCGGTTATCGTCAAGTAAAAACTCACAATAGAGTGAGGTCGAATCCCACAAGGAT
>NC_029778.3:44514533-44514971 GCF_000817695.3 Arachis duranensis
AGCTATGCAGCATCCAGACACACCAAATGACTGCATGGGCGCTGACATTATTGACTCTCTGGTAGAAGAGATCAATATGGCTGAAAGCCTAGAATCAGAGCTTGAGGACATCTTCAAGGATGCTCAAACTGATCAAGAAGAACTAGAGGAAGCAAAGGAATTTTCGAAAATTCCTCAGGAGGAGGATAAGCCTCCCAAACCTGAACTCAAACCACTACCACCATCCCTGAAATATGCATTTTTGGGAGGGGGTGAAACTTTTCCAGTAATTATAAGCTCTGCTTTAAATTCACAGGAAGAGGAAGCACTGATTCAAGTGCTAAGGACACACAAGACAGCTCTTGGGTGGTCCATAAGTGATCTTAAGGGCATTAGCCCAGCTAGATGCAGGCACAAAATCCTGTTGAAGGATAATGCCAAACCAGTGGTTCAACCACA
>NC_029778.3:44515286-44516798 GCF_000817695.3 Arachis duranensis
TGAAAAGGTGCCAAGAGACTAACCTGGTTTTAAACTGGGAGAAATGTCACTTTATGGTGACTGAAGGAATTGTCCTTGGGCACAAAATTTCAAGCAGGGGAATAGAGGTGGATAGGGCAAAGGTAGAGGTAATTGAAAAATTACCACCACCTGCCAATGTTAAGGCAATCAGAAGCTTTCTGGGGCATGCAGGATTCTACAGAAGGTTTATAAAGGATTTTTCAAAAATTGCAAAACCTTTGAGCAACCTGCTAGCTGCTGACACCCCATTTGTGTTTGACACACAGTGTCTGCAGGCATTTGAGACCCTGAAAGCTAAGTTGGTCACAGCACCAGTCATCTCTGCACCAGATTGGACATTGCCATTTGAATTAATGTGTGATGCCAGTGACCATGCCATTGGTGCAGTGTTGGGACAAAGACATAACAAGCTTCTGCACGTCATTTATTATGCCAGCCGTGTTCTAAATGACGCACAGAAGAATTACACAACCACAGAAAAAGAATTACTTGCAGTGGTTTATGCCATTGACAAGTTTAGATCCTATCTAGTGGGATCCAAAGTAGTTGTGTACACTGACCATGCTTAAGTCTTCATGGATGACTTTTCAGTATATGGAGACTCATTTAGCTCCTGTCTTAATCACCTAGCACTTGTCTTGAAAAGGTACCAAGAGACTAACCTAGTTTTAAACTGGGAGAAATGTCACTTTATGGTGACTGAAGGAATAGTCCTTGGGCACAAAATTTCAAGCAGGGGAATAGAGGTGGATAAGGCAAAGGTAGAGGTAATTGAAAAATTACCACCACCTGCCAATGTTAAGGCAATCAGAAGCTTTCTGAGGCATGCAGGATTTTACAGAAGGTTTATAAAGGATTTTTCGAAAATTGCAAAACCTCTGAGTAACCTGTTAGCTGCTGACACACCATTTGTGTTTGACACACAGTGTCTGCAGGCATTTGAGACCCTGAAAGCTAAGTTGGTCACAGCACCAGTCATCTCTGACCAGATTGGACATTGCCATTTGAATTAATGTGTGATGCCAGTGACCATGCCATTGGTGCAGTGTTGGGACAGAGGCATAACAAGCTTCTGCATGTCATTTACTATGCCAGCCGTGTTCTAAATGACGCACAGAAGAACTACACAACCACAAAAAAAGAGTTACTTGCAGTGGTCTATGCCATTGACAAGTTTAGATCCTATCTAGTGGGGTCCAAAGTGGTTGTGTATACTGACCATGCGGCTCTTAAATACTTACTCACAAAGCAGGATTCAAAACCCAGACTTATAAGATGGGTGTTGCTTCTGCAAGAGTTTGATATAGAAATAAGAGACAGAAAAGGGACAGAGAACCAAGTAGCTGATCATCTGTCCCGAATAGAACCAGTAGCTGGGGCGTCCCTCCCTCCTACTGAGATCTCTGAGACTTTCCCAGATGAGCAACTATTTGCCATCCAGGAAGCTCCATGGTTTGCAGATATTGCAAATTATAAAGCTGTGAGGTTCAT
>NC_029778.3:44517928-44518618 GCF_000817695.3 Arachis duranensis
GCACCATTCTGGGCGTTTAACGCCAGGTGTGCAGCATTCTGGGCGTTCAGAAAAACGCCCAGTGCTAAAGGATTTCTGGCGTTTAACGCCAGCCAGGGCACCTGGCTGGGCGTTAAACGCCCAAAAGGGGTGCCAATTGGGCGTTAAACGCCAGAATGGGTGCCATTCTGGGCGTTTAACGCCAGAAAGGTGGGGGGACCACAATTTTGTTTTCAACTCAGATTTTTTCAAACTTTCCCTTTCTTTCCCATATTTTCCTACAAAAACACATTTCAATCTCTCATCATTCACTTTCAAATTTTCAAAATCACTCTTCAAATCTTCCAAATCATTCCCAAATTTTGTTCAAAAACTCACCCTTCTTTCAATTTCTTTCCGTATCTCCTCAAATCTCCTTTCAAATTTTTCTTTTTTTCGAAAATCTCTTCCCCCCCACTCTATAAATAAACGTTTGGCACCCTCTTTCCACCACACCATTCGAATTTCCTCTTCCTCTCTCTCTCTCCTCTCTTCTTTCTCTTCTTTTTGCTTGAGGACAAGCAAACCTCTAAGTTTGGTGTGCTTTTCCGTGATCACTAAGCCAAGATTCATCAAGATCATGGCTCCTATGGGAAAACAAACCAATTTAAGAGGAAAGAAAGAGAATAATCCAAAGAATCTTTGGAATCAAGAGAAGTTCTTGACCAAAGA
>NC_029778.3:44523727-44526883 GCF_000817695.3 Arachis duranensis
TAGCCCCCCCCCCCCCATCTGATTGGGAGAGTTCTTGAGGTCGGAAACTACCCACGCGTACGGGTCGTAACCCGCAGCGGAGGTCGAAGCTCGGCTAACGACACGAGGCATACCTACAGTGGGGGCACCGCGCGGTTAGTCCGTGAGGTCGGAATCCGGGAAAAACCCAAAGAAACCCCTCGTGCCGTAGCCACAAGGGGGACCAGACAAACCAAGACCGAACAAAAGCATAAACCCCCCCAGGATCAATAAAAGGAAAAGAAAGTGCATCCACAAAATGCGCCCACAAATAGCCAGAGAGAGCAAGAATAGAGCAAGAACAAGAAAAATGATCATGGCAGACATGCAAACAACCATTAGAGTAAAAGGAAAAGAAGCAGTTACCTGGAAGAATTGAGGAAGTTCTAATAAGGACGAAGCACACTAGAGCGATGGAAGCAACCTTTGCGTAATGAGAGCGGAGGAAGGACGAATGGGCAGTATGATCAGGAACGTAGAGTAAATAGAAGAAGAACGGAAGCGTGAAAACTGTTCAAAACCGCTCTAAGTGGAAGCGCGAAAGACCTGGGGGCAAAATCGTCTTTGCACACATGGGGTTTTTCAATCTTTTATGGGCATTTAATGCCCCGCGCGAAAAACGAGACGACAAAGGAACGCCCCGAACCACGAACGGGCACACATGTGGGCGGCGCGTCACTCACACGAGCGGTCGACCAAACGACAACGATGACAGAAGACTCGCCGCCAACAGCCTATACGACTGATTATCGGCGCGTGGGGGCACTGTTGCGGGCTGGCCCAAAGCTACGTACGGGTCGGCCCGACCCGTCGAGAACCCGACCCGAACGGTCAAGCTCTCATCGTTTGCCACGACACCTGAACACGCGTCCTCACATCCCCCTAACACAGCTCGGAGGAATCTTCGTGGAAAGTGGGCTCGTCCCCTCTGGGCTCACCTCTGACAAGTATAAATGGGGAAGGACCTGCCCTTCCCAAGGTACGTCATATCCTTTCACCTAACCATTCTGCCCGCCTGCACATCGCTGACTTGAGTGTCGGAGTGTCTTTGCAGGTGGCACCCCCCTCATTCTCTCTCCACGGCAAGTACTCGGCTACTCGGCAAACCCGGCTCCAGTACGGCTAAAGCTAGGGCGCCCTCACTCCCTCACCCACTCACCCGATCTGTCCGGAAACCGACTACCGAACAGTTTGTTTTTTTAAAAAGAAAATATTTTTTTTCGAAAGAGAAATAATTAAAAAAATCATTAATTGTACATAGAAACAAAAGTGAGTCTAGCAAATTTTCATTAAAATTTGATGAGTAATGATTTAAATTTTAAAATTTTAAAATTAAAAATTAGAATAAATAACCTATAGATAGATTAAAATCCCTTTGAGTCAAAATAGATAGAAAATTAAAATTTGATGAGTTATGATTTAAATTTAAAAAGTTTAAAATTAGAAATTAGAATAAATAACCTATAAATAGATTAGATACCCTTAAGAGTCAAAATAGATAGAAAATTAAGTGAATTTATTTTAACATAATAAAAATTTTAAATTTCTTGCGAACCATGCAAGATAAATGAGAATATCCATGACATTCAAAGACTAAATTTGTTCCATTTATGTATTTTTAGTTTACTATTTTTAAGGATAACTTTTATTTATTAAATTTTTATCTTATTTCTTTACTACAGATATCAATATTATACTTAAAAAAACTAATGCAATATTATATGGCTTGAATTATATACATCATACCAATATAAAATCTTAATTATATTTTATCTCTATTAATTTTATAAATTATTTATATTTTGATTCTTTTTAAAATTAAATTTGAATATATTATGCATATCGATTGACAAAATCAATGGGACAAACAAATCTGAAGACGCGTAACAGGTAGAAGGACAACGATTCAGTGAGCCTTTATTTGTCGGTGCGCATAAAACACGGTTGGCACACTGGTGGTAAAACGCCATTTTAGCGCTTTGATCCTTGATCCAAAGTGTATGTGGTTCTATATGCTGACAACTCTCCATTTTGTTAATTGTCTAACTTCTTGCCGTCTTTGTATAGTTGAGAAAGTCGACGATTTAAAATTTGGTTTCGACTTTCTGAATATATAGTATAAATATTGTTGGTTTTTGGCAAATATGTAAAAATTTTCACACTTTTCATCGATTTGTTTTTTTTTTTCCAAAGTTAGATAATTCCATTAATAAAATGAAAGAAATATATAGGTGTTCATATATAGGATAAATCACCATCATCATTCTCTGAGAGGAGTTATTGGGTTGGGTACACAAGATTTTCATTCTCAAATTCCACTCAACATAGAAATCAGAGTTTTCGGTGCTCCTTTTAGTAGCAGGTAAGCTCATTTTTAGCCAAATTTCCTTTGATTTTACACAATGAAAAATGCAATGATTGATACGTATGGGGAATTGACTTCATGGGGCCATTCCCACCGTCATACTCAAACACTTACATTCTGGTGGCAGTGGACTATGTATCTAAGTGGGTAGAAGCAATTGCTACACCCATTAATGATACCAAGACCGTACTGAAATTCCTCCAGAAAAATATTTTCAGCAGGTTTGGCGTTCCCAGAGTGCTAATCAGTGACGGAGGCACTCATTTCTGCAATAAACAGCTACACCTTGCTATGGTTAGATATGGAATTAACCACAAAGTGCCAACTCCGTATCATCCACAGACAAATGGGCAAGCTGAGGTCTCTAACAGAGAGCTAAAAAGAATCCTGGAACGGACTGTGATAGATTCCGTTTGCAGAGGCACTTGAGCAAATACCTTCTTATGCTAAATTCATGAAAGAAATCTTAAGTCATAAGAAGGATTAGAGAGAAACTAAAAAAGTGTTTCTCACTGAAGAATGCAGTGCAGTCATTCTAAAAAGCTTACCAGAAAAGCTTCAAGATCCAGGAAGCTTTATGATACCATGCACATTAGAAGGTGCTTACACCAAGACAGCCCTATGTGATCTTGGAGCAAGCATCAATCTAATACCTGCATCCACTATCAGAAAGCTTGGGTTGACTGAAGAAGTCAAACCAACTCGGATATGTCTCCAACTTGCTGATGGCTCCATTAAATATCCATCAGGCGTAATTGAGGACATGATTGTCA
>NC_029778.3:44531220-44533228 GCF_000817695.3 Arachis duranensis
AAGAGAAGTTCTTAACCAAAGAACATGAAGACCATTATCACAAGATAATGGGTCTGAGGTCAGTGATCCCGGAAGTTAAATTTGATCTGAAAGAAGATGAATATCCGGGGATCCAAGAGCAAATTCGAAACAGAGGATGGGAAGTTCTGACCAATCCTGAAATAATGGTTGGAAGGAACATGGTTCAGGAATTCTACTCTAATCTGTGGCTAACAGATAAGCAGAGAATGACTGGAACTGCTTACCATACCTATAGAACCATGGTCAGAGGGAAAGTTATGTACTTCCATCTGGACAAAATAAGAGAAATCTTCAAGCTACCTCAACTACAAGATGATCCTGATTCCTTCAATAGGAGGATGGTGAGAGTAGATAAAGGGTTGGATCAAGTTCTAGAGGACATATGCCTCCCTGGGACTAAGTGGATAACCAATTCAAATGGTGTCCCAAACCAACTCAAGAGGGGAGACCTCAAGCCAATTGTAAGAGGTTGGCTAGACTTTATTGGGCGTTCCATATTGCCCACTAGCAACCGTTCTGAGGTCACCATCAAGAGAGCAGTGATGATTCATTGCATTATGCTTGGAAAAGAAGTGGAGGTCCATCATGTGATTGCTTGTGAGATCTACACAATTGCAAATAAGAATTCCACTGAAGCCAAACTGGCTTATCCAAGCTTGATCTCTTTGCTCTGTAAAGAGGCTGGGGTGAAGATGGGAGTAGATGAGTTTATACCCATTGAACACCCAATCACCAAGAAGTCAATGGAAGGACAAGTGCAAGACAACTCCATCAAGAGGAGGGCGCAGGAATTCCTCCCTGAATTCCCAAGAATTGACTACTGGACCAGCCTAGAAGCATCTATCTCCAAGTTACAAGAGACTATGGAGCAACTGAAGGAAGAACAGCAAAATCAGAACTGCATGCTCTGCAAATTGCTGAAGGAACAAGAGAAGCAGGGGCGTGAACTCCAAGAGTTGAAACGCCAAAAGCTCTCCTCTCAAGCTGAGGGAGCATCCACTTCTCAAAATCAAGGTTGTTGAGTCCTAACTCTGTGAAAACCTCTATCATTAGGAGCCTATGTTTTTTTCGTTTTTCTCTTTGATTTTGTTTTTTTATTTTTATTTTTACTTTTTAGTCTCTTTTATTTTGTTTTCTTGTTCTAAATTCATAATTAATAAAAGTAAAATTTTATGCCTTCAAGCTATGAATGTCCTATGAATCCATCACCTCTCTTAAATGAAAAATGCTTTAATCACAAAAGAACAAGAAGTACAGGATTTCGAAATTTATCATTGAAACTAGTTGAATTAGTTTGATGTGGTGCCAATACTTTTTGCTTTCTGAATGAATGCTTGAACAGTGCATATGTCTCTTGAAATTGTTGTTTTGAGAATGTTAAAAAAATTGTTGGATCTTGAAAGAATGAAGGAAAAAGAGAACTGTTATTGAGGATCTGAAAAATCATCATATTGATTCTTGAAGCAAGAAAAAGCAGTGATTCAAAAAAAAATTTCGAAAAAAAAAGAGAAGAAAAAGAAAAAGAAAGAAATAAATTTGTGATCCAAGGCAACAAGAGTGTGCTTAAGAACCTTGGACACCTCTAATTGGGGACTTTAGCAAAGCTGAGTCACAATCTGAAAAGGATCACCCAATTATGTGTCTGTGGCATGAATGTATCCGGTGGTAATACTGGAAGACAGAGTGCTTTGGGCCACAGCCAAGACTCATACACTAGCTATGTTCAAGAATCATTATGCTCAACTAAGAGAATCAATAACACTATCTGAGTTCTGAGTTCTTATAGATGCCAATCATTCTGAACTTCAAGGGATAGAGTGAGATGCCAAAACTGTTCGGAGGCAAAAAGCTACTAGTCCCGCTCATCTAATTGGAGCTATGTTTCCTTGATAATTTGGAGTCTATAGTATATTCTCTTCTTTTTATCCTATTTTGATTTTCAGTTGCTTGGGGACAAGCAACAATTTAAGTTTGGTGTTATGATGAG
>NC_029778.3:44534243-44572092 GCF_000817695.3 Arachis duranensis
TTCATCACTTATGTATTTTCAATGGTGGAGTTTCTACACACCATAGATTAAGGGTGTGGAGCTCTGCTGTACCTCAAGTTTCAATGCAATTACTACTATTTTCTATTCAATTCGAATTATTCTTATTCTAAGATATTCGTTGCACTTCAACATGATGAATGTGATGATCTGTGACACTCATCATCATTCTCACATATGAACGCGTGACTGACAACCACTTCCGTTCTACCTTAGACCGGGCGCATATCTCTTGGATTCCTTAATCAGAATCTTCATGGTATAAGCTAGAATTGATGGCGGTATTCATGGGAATCCGGAAAGTCTAACCTTGTCTGTGGTATTCCGAGTAGGATTCCGGGATTGAATGACTGTGATGAGCTTTAAACTCGTGATTGCTGGGCGTGATGACAAACGCAAAAGAATCAAGGGATTCTATTCCAACATGATCGAGAACCGACAGATGATTAGCTGTGCTGTGACAGAGCATTTGGACCATTTTCACTGAGAGGATGGGATGTAACCATTGACAACGGTGATGCCCTACATACAGCTTGCCATGGAAAGGAGTAAGAAGGATCGAAGGAAAGCAGTAGGAAAGCAGAGATTCAGAAGGCACAAGCAGCTCCATGTGCTTGTCTGAAATTCCCACCATTAATTTACATAAGTATCTCTATCCTATTTTATTCCTTCGCGTATACTATAATTTCTTAACACAGTTGAATCCGCCTGATTGGGATTTACAAGATGACCATAGCTTGCTTCATACCAACAATCTCTGTGGGATCGACCCTTACTCACGTAAAGTTTATTACTTGGACGACCCAATACACTTGCTGGTTAGTTGTGCAGAGTTGTGACAAAGTGTGATTTATGTTTGAAAGCACCAAGTCTTTGGAGCCATTATTGATGATCACAATTTCGTCCACCATCGTCCAAGTAATACCTGAGCGAGTCAGGGTCGATCCCACGAGGATTGTGACTTGAAGCAAGCTATGGTTCTCTTACAGGTCTTAGTCAGGCAGATCAGAAGGTTGTTAGATTATAGGGAACTATTCATAATTTGTATTCGTAAAACAAGTGTCTTCAGTAATACGAATTATATGATGTGAATAGAGTTAAGAGTTGGAGTTGCTTTGCCTTTCTGAATTAACTCTGGTACTACTACTCTCTTTCCTTGTGATTAATTTCTTCAATGGTAGGTTGTATGTGATTGACACTGTTTGAGCAGCTGCCAATACTCCTCCGAATTCGAACCCTAAGTTTAGTGTGGATCTATCTCTTCTTGAGGGTGAAGCGCGTACAGTCCATTTTCCTTTATGATCCTACTCAAAATGCCACAGACAAGGTCGAATCTTCCGGATCAGAGAATGCTGCATTTATGGATTCTAGCCTCTACCACAGAGACCTTAATCTCCCCAGAAATCGACTGAACTGATGTCTCAAGAAGTCCCCAATGAAGTTGTGATTAGCCATCTGAGTGATGTATATTCAAGGTGTTGGTCGTCCTTGTCCGGTGAAAGACGCATTCTAACCCAAGTAGACGTGGGTGTTTGTCAGGCACGTTCGTTTTAAGTGATGAACAAAGCTAATTGGTTAGATCATCTTATTCACCATGATGAAGTACGAGTATACATCTTAGAATTAATCAAACACGGATCCAAGAGAAACAATAGTACTTTTACTAATTTATAGGACTCAGCAGGGCTCCTCACCTTAACCTAGGAGGTTTAGAAACTTATACTAAAAGTAAAAACACAAAGTGAACAAAAATATGGCAGACCTCCCCTAGTGAGAGGTGTAAAAGTTCTTTAAATACTAGGTTAATAAGTACGGATTACACAGAAAGGGTAAAACAGTCTATTTAGTGCTAAAATCCACTTCTAGAGCCGACTTGGTAGGTGTTTGGGCTGAGTTTTGATGAGATTCACGTGCTATGAGGTTCCTTGAGCGTGGACACCAGCCAGGGGGTCCTCTCTGGGTGTTTGTACATTAGTCTCTGCTCTTTGGGAGCTGGATGCCAGGAAGGAGGCAGGTAGCTGGCGTTGGATGCCAGTTTTGGGCCTTCTAATCCGAAGCAAAGTATGACCTATTATATATTACTAAGAAGCTCTGGAAGTCAGCTTTCCATAGTCGTTGAGAACGCTTTATTTGAACTTCTGTAGCTCCAGAAAAGCTCTTTTGAATGCAGGCAGGTTAGATTTGGACAACATCTGTAGTGCTTTTTCTGTCTCTAAATCAGACTTCTGCTCCAGCTTTTCAATTTCAGCCAAAAATTACCTAAAATTGTCCAAAAATACAAAACCTCATAGTAGAATCAAAAAATGTGAATTTAACACTAAAACATATAAAAAATCAATAAAAACTACTAAAAGCTATATGAAAATGATGTTAAAAAGCGTATAAAAATATCTGCTCATCAATGAGCCGGCATTACCGAACGATGGGGTAGCTCTTATATACGTGAACGGACCTGTGATCATGAATGGTTTTTAACATAGTGATAGTAGTGTAGATATAGTTACAGCTGTTGACGATAAAGAGGGGGAGGATCTAGAGATAGAGATAGAGCAAGATGAGGAGATGGATGAGCCACATGATGATCTACCAAACAGGCAAGTGTAGATATAGACTGATAGCAGTAGGAGCATTCTTTTGATGACTCTGCTGACATTGATTTTTGGTTAGTCTTTCACTTGTGTTAGTACACCCGAGAGCTAAGAAGTATAGGGTGGTTATGCTAGCCTGGGCGCCAGCTTAGTGGCTTTTTGTATGGGCCAGGCCCTGAGAGTGTCGTGTATATATTAGCTATGTATGCTTGACGAGGATGTAAATTGACATGATCTTTTGTAAACGCTATATGTTTTGCTTATAGTGTACATAATGTATATTATCAGTTGTGTTCTGTGTTTCTTTGTGCTTCTTTTATATTTCTATCTATGTATGCTTATTTATATTACTTCATCTATATAAGATAATAAAAAAAGTTACTCATAAAATTGGCAACGTTCTAACAAGAAATAGGGTCATATATTCAATAATAGTTAATAAATAGGAAGAACAAGTTGATGACACTTAGCTCCTTGTATGACCATGGCATACTGGAAGTTGGGTCATTACAATAAAATTCTGCAACTTTGATGCTAAGGCTGCAGGAAAAAAGAGGCTCCTTCAACTGAATGAGCTTTATGAATTTCGAAATTTAGCTTATGAGAGTGCCAAGATCTATAAAGAAAAGACAAAAGTGTAGCATGACAAGAAGATAGCCACCAGAGCTTTTGAGCCAGGTCAGAAAGTTTTACTGTTCAATTCAAGGCTCAAGCTCTTTTTCGGAAAGCTGAAGTCCCGGTGGTGGTCAGGATCGTTTGTGGTAACCAGAGTGTCACCGTATGGTCATGTAGAACTTCATGAGGAGAATTTTGATAGAAACTTCATTGTCAATGGCCAGAAGCTGAAGCACTATCTTGGTGGCGAGGTTGATTGTCAGAGATCCACTCATCTGCTGATTTACCAGAGCTGACCATTAAGCTAGTGACGTTAAATAAGCACTTGTTAAGAGGCAACCTAACTATCAGTATCCTTAGTTTTATAGTTATTTTGATTTTGGTTTAAATGATTTTATTCTAATTTTCTAGAGTTTTCCATCTTTTTTATATGTGTTTTAGTCATGCAAGGTGTTGAAAACAGGAACGAATGGAATCAGAATGAAAAATAGCACACTCTGGGTAGTTAGGGTAGCACAATTTGAAGATGGTTGCTAGAGGATGGTTGGAGTTTATTCAGCACTCTATCATCTCGATGAGCAACCATTCTGAGGTTATTGTTGACCGAGCAATGATGATTCACTGTATCTTGCTCGGGAAGGAGGTGGAGGTGGAACAAGTGATTCAATAGGAGATCTATAATATTGCTGCCAATGCCTCCACCAACGCCAAGCCGGCGTTCTCACACCTAATTTCCCGCCTCTGTGATGCTGCCAGGGTGCAGATTGAGCATGATACACTCATCCCGATCGAGAGGCCCATCTCCAAGAAGACTATGAAGTATGCTCGGGAGTATGCTAGAGCTCCGAAGGAGGATTCGATTCCCCCACCTCAGCCAGAGCAGCCAGTGATTCCTCAGGGACACTATTTTCCTCCATAGGAATATTGGCAGCAGCTGACCTCATCTATTGAGTAGCTAAGGATGCATCATGAGGGGCACAATGCTCTCCTTCAGCAGCTTTTGGAGGAGTAGCAGAGTTAGCAATAAGAGATGGCACAGATGAGGTGGGACTTTGGATTTCAGAGAGGATTCCCGAGAGCTCCATCAGAGGAAGGAGGCAACCACCAGCACGATTGAGGTGGGTGAGTTCTTTTACAATATTTCCCTATTTCTGCTTTATGTTATTATTTCCTATTTTTGGTTAATTGTTTTCAATCCTTTGCATGAGTATTAACAGTTTTAGTTTTTCTATTTCTAGTTAATTGTTTTAATATTTTAATTTTGGTTGAAAAAGTTGTCTCATGTATCAGCATTGAGCTTGAATTTGAAAGAAAAGAGAAAAAGAAAAGAAGTGGTATAATGCATGAGAACTTGAGTTGATATTCTGAATTGTCTTATTTATTTAGATGTGGTGGTATTTATCTGTGATTTTGAACGCATGAAAAGAATAGTGCATATTTGATATTGAGTTAAGGTTATTAATTAGTGAGGTACAAGAATTTAGAGAAGTATTATGATTTTTCTGAATTAAACAAGAAATCAATCCTTGAACCAAAAGAAACAACAAAAAAAAAGAAAATAAAAAGCTAGGTCTAAGGCTCTGAACATCAATGGTTAGGAATGTTAACTATGATCAAAATCTCAAAAGAGTTGTTTTCCTAGCCATATGCTTATGGTGTGAATGTGTCAAGGAATCCTTAAGAAAAAGTACTTAGATTCAAGACCAAGTGCAAATAAAGAATATGCCAAAGGCTCTAAGCACCACTGACTGGAAAAGTTCAAAAGAAAAATTAGAACTCAAAGAGTTCCCCGGTTAAGTGCTTGTGGTATTTTTGTGTCAAGTAAGGCTTAAGACAACACATTTAGAGTCACGGTTAGGCTCACAATGCAAAGCACCAAATAAAAGAACAAAAGAAAGTGTTCTGTTCAATGATTAATCAGAGGTTAAAAATAAGGGAATTCATAATCTTATTTGGATTCTAGTTCCGAAGGACATTAATATTCTTGAGCTTCGAAGGATAGTGAGATGCCAAAACTACTCAGGATCACAGAGTCATTAACCCAACCCAGAAAATGGACACAAGCTTAATGAAAAATTCAATTCACAGGCAAAACTCACTTAGTTTCATACTGTTTTCAGTTGCTTGAGAACAAGCAACAAGTCATGTTTAGTGTTGTGATGCGTGAGCATCTTTTCTATATTTTTATTAGTAATTTAGATATGAATTTATTAAGTTGTACTTAAATTTTAGTGTTTGAAGCCTGTTTGGATGCTACTTTGAAGTGCATTGTGGTTTTATTGATTTCAGAAAAACATACGGGAGAATTTGACAGAGTTCGTGCAGAAGAAAAAGGAGAAAATTTGACTCTGTTGAGCTGGCACCAAATGCACTACCTGGCATTTGGTGCTAGGAACCTCGTAGCGCGTGCAATCCTTCTGTTAAGTTGGCATTAAATGCTACGACCCAACATTTAGCGTTAGGTGCCTCGTAACTAGTGCCAGAGCCACATGCTAGTGTCACTAAACGCCGAGCCTGGCGTTTAGTTCCAGGAAGTCAAAAACAACACAATTCTTCTCTTCCTCAGTGGCGCTAAGCGCTGAGCCTGGCGTTTAGCGCCAGTAGCGCGTACTTGTATTGCAAGGGAGGGCCTCATTGGTTTAGTTTTAATTAATAATTTTTTTATTTTCTTTTCACTATCATTAAAACAAAACACAATCTTTTAGGGCTTAGATTTTATTATTTTATTTTATTTTTCAAATTAATTAGGTTAGATATAAAAGGAAAAAGATTCAGCCTTTCGAGTATTTTAATGAATTAATACTATTGTCATTCTACTTCTAATTAATGCACTGATTTAAATTCAAAGATTACTTTCGTTCTTCATCTTATGAATTTGAGTATATTGGAAGATAGCTCTTTTTCTACATGAATTCTTATTGATTCTTGGAAAAGTTAACTCACTTGAATAATAGCTTGAATGTAATTCCTCCTAAATCACAAATTACATGAACTTAACGTGATATGTGACATATAATCATCTTATCTTTGGGTACCTAAGGTTTATGTGGTTAATAAACTAGAATTGAACTTGACCCTTTAATCTAAATTAAGTGACCAAGGAATCGGCGGTTGATTAGGTTAGATGAGATTAAATCACTAAGGAATTAGGGTTTAATCAACTAAAGTTTTCTATGAATTGAATCTTTCATGATTGGAGTAGTTGGTAAGAATTATTAATCCGGAACAACAAATATCTCTGAAACTTTAACTGTTTTCTCATATACTTTTTACAACCAATTTACTGTCTATTTTCTTAATCCCTGATTTGTTGTTTAATGATTTTGAACCCAAAACACCCCTTTTTGCTTATCTGACTAAGTGAATCGCTCAATTATTGTTGCTTGGTCCATCAATCCTCGTGGGATCGACCCTCATTCACCTGAGGTATTACTTGGTACGACCTGGTGCACTTGCGGGTTCAGTTGTGGTTTTCAAAATCCACACCAAAAAGCTTTACAAATCTTTTTCATTAAGCTAAACTCCATTCATCTTTCTTTTTTTTTAAGGATAAGCAAAGTTTTAAGTTTGTGTTGTGATGACACGTCATCTTAAAGCGATTTTTAGAGTTCTTTTTCATTCATTTTCTCATGATTTAATCAGATTTCTTATGTTTTCTAATAGAATTTAATAAATAATCAAATATTTAGAGTTGGGATAGTGTTTTTATGTTTTTGGGAGTTTTTTGTTCAAAGACAATCAAGAATTGAAGCTGTTTCACAAAGAGAAAACAAAAGCAGTAAAATTGTGGCCTAAAGAATCAGAAGTGTGTCCTAAACGAAAAGAAATAGAAGTAAAAGCAACATGCAAGGACACGCTCAGCATCAACTCCACGCTCCGCGGAAGACCTGCACTCCCGGCATCCTTTATGCATGTTCGGCGGCCTCCCTCTCCACGCCCAGCATGCTCGGCAGCTCCCTTTCGACACCCGGCGGGCTCCTCCTAGGAAGATGGAATTTTGGGTTTTTTTGCCCAACTTTCTTCTAATGAAAGCCTGCATTAAGGATAATTACGACTCTTAGAGGCAACAATTAAAGCCTAAGCTTAATTATCCATATCATTAGAAGTCTTAATCACAATCAGAATGTTAAAGACTCTAAAAGATTAGTTATTAATTCTTTCTAAAAACATAAGGAATTTGGTTCGTTTAGTATTTGAATTGAATTATTATTTTGAATTTGAAATTGAAGCCAGTAAGTAGTACCTTATCTTTCTCGCTAGAAGATAAGTAGTTATCTTATCTTTCTCTTCGAAAGATGAGATTAGAATAGTTTGAATTTGAATTCTAGAATTTAGGATATAAATAAGTGAACCTTGTTCACAGGGAGTGATATCGAACTCCTCCGTAATCTTTTTTCATTGTTTTTTTTCTTTTTTATGGGTAACTAATCATTTGTCAAATGGTTAGGAACTCTGTATATGTTTTCTATAGGTTATTAATATACGTTTATTTTATTTTAAAGTTTTGCATTGATCTATTTTATGATTGAGTTATTCCTTCTTCATTCGGATTAATAGTATCAAAAGGTACGCTAATCTCTTTTGAATTCTTTTATTGAATTAGAAAATTTGATATTTGAATTAAAGTTTTAAAACTCTTTCACATGACTCTTTGAATTCGGTTAGGAATAGTGGTTCAATTAGTATGCGACATATGCATGATTTTCCATCACTCTAATTTTGAATAAGTGATATATAATTCGGATTAGAACAACTTTTAAAAATTGTGTTTTCTTCTAAGATTTAACTGGACAGGACTAGCTGAAATACGTGACATATAATTCGACCTAATGACTATTTTTAAATCTTATTTGAATCTAAATCAGTTTTTGTGCTTAATCTCTTGATTAATTAATTGATGACTAATTAATGCTTGAAAAACTTAGGAGTCAAGGAATTGAAAATCAATTACTAAAGATTTATCGTGAAAGATCTGTACACACTTCAAGATAAGTAAACAAGCTAGTTTCTCTAAAAACATAAACATCTCCAAAACCCATGACTCTCACTATCATTATCTTCTCTCAAATCAATACTCAAGCTCTCTGCTTGTGGTATTCAAGCACTCAAGACTCTAAGATTCCTCATCAATGCAGGTTATTTTAATCTAATTAAGTATTTAATCTAATATTTGCTTGCTCAATCTTTTAATTTTCGTGGGAACAATATCCACTCACTATGGTATTACTTGAACGATCAAGTACATTTGCTAGTATTCATGAGCTTTAATTTTCGCTCATCAACCATTGCCAACCCTATTGGGCCACTAACTTCTTTCAACTGGAAGCTTTGAGTCTTCATAACATTATCAACTGTATTCGACATGGTCGTATAAATATCCCAGGATCGGTTTATTAACATAAGTTTCCCAGCAAAACATATCAAGACTTCTCAAAGAACTGCAACAATAATATAGTTTTTTCGTTAAAAGAAAATGTAAACGTCTAAGGTTAACAAAGTAGTTACATTAGCTTAGTGGTCAACACGAAACTTAAAACATCATCCGGTGCATTAAGGTGCTAATTGAACGCTTTGCAAATTATACTCGAAAACGCTAAAAGCTACTCCTATTGATTCCACCAAACAAAATTTATGAAGACGAACAAAATGAGCTAATGAAATCCTAAAACCCAGTTCAATATTTTAACAACATTATTTTCTGGCATCATCGGTGCCAAACCAAATGCAATATACAAATGACATGAAGAGAATATTTTATTATCAACATCATACCACCCATAACCCCAGGGTAGTAAATCATACAGCAACTTAGATGTATGAAATTATTTTGAAATAGATTACAATGTACAAGGAAAGGGAGAATAGGGCAAATATGTGTTGCCAGAAGAGAAGCGCTGAAGCTTCACTAACTGCATAGCCCCGCAAGCTGGCAATCGCTCCCAGTAAAATAGCACTTGGTGTAGTATACTGTAACAAAAGCACAAATCTGAACATGGCATCAGGCTCACCCAAGAAATTTAGCTTATCTGACAATGTCACAATCCCAATTCCCAGAAGAGGAAGAACCAGGAGTCTTGCCACAATTATACCAATCGTAGTTCTAAGTCCAAGTTTCGACTCATTTGGACCTTCAGCAAGCATGCCCCCCAATACGAGCATCACAGAAGGTACCATTGCCCCACCTAAAATCTCTAAGCTGTCTGTAATGAATAACAATGGTGCATCAAATCCAAAGAACAAAGCTTTCAGTTGAGGTATCATTCCAATGAAGATAGCCAATAGAGATGCAATTGTTGGGGGTTGAAGTATGTGCTGAATTGGTGTTTGTTCAGCAACAATTCGAATTCTTCTAACAACTCTAGGTTCCGCCAAACACCTAATAGACCTAGGACTGTTCCCACCACTGCTTTCCGCTGTAATCTCGAGATCTGGTACAGTAGATGACGATATTCCTGAGATGCTCTTAAAAACCCTGGCAATAAAAGGAGTCTTAGAATGTTCAGTCTCTTTATCCTCAATTCCAGGCCACTCAGCTTCAACAAGAAGCGGCCTACTGATATCGTTAAGTCTCTGTTCCTCAATCTCATTCCCTTCCTCGACAATCTCATAATACTGCATAGGAGGCTCCATCATGTGATAGACAAAGGTGTATACAAGAATCACAGCAACCCATTGTGAAAAGGACACATAAGATACCCCTCTTGAGTTGCAGTGAGATCCAAATGGGTTATCCTTACTATGGCAAACGGATCCAACCAAGGCAAGGGGAAGATTCCCGGTGTTCCCAAACCCTGTCATTATAATAGTAAATCTGGTTAACTCCGGCGGAGGGCGACATATGACAACCACCAAGAACCCGAGTAAGCACCCCAAAGCAGTACTGACAAGCACATTTACAGGTATAAACCACCATTCCAGAAAGTTCTGAAGAGTAATGCTTCCCCCGAGCTCGGTGAATATAAGGCAGGGCAAGAACAGAGCAAAAACAAGTTTACTAAGGAGTCTAAATGTGGCTCTGGGGATGAATTGCATTCTAGGGTTTGCAAGAAATAGTCCTATAACAGTAAGACATAGCAGCTTCAACAAAGGGACTATAGCACTTGCTAGATCCGCACCGCCGGACCTCATATTAAAGTTTTCATATAAACCAGCACTGCCTCCCGACATGTTCCCCCTTCCTGCAATAAATCACAGCGTTAAGTAGTGAACACAAAAATCATTTTTCCAAGTTATTTTTTCTTTATCGCCCAATAAACAATCAAGAGAAAAATAACCCATGGATAGTATTCAAACTATTAAATTATACGAAGACAAAATCATGAATTCATGATTCCAATTTCCAACAATCACTTGATCAAAGTCAATAGTACAAAATAATCAAAAACCAATGATACCAGTTGCTAATCAGAAGAAAACCTAGGTGTAACGGATCAATAACCATAAAATCAGTGAAGAAGACACAAAGGTCCCACCAAGCTGAACTCAAGTTCAAGTCACAAACATACACAGTAATTATTTTTCACAGCACCTAACAAATGATAATTATAATTGTAACTGCAAACTTACACAGTTCATGTTTAGAGAATGGAATTGAAGCGCAGTGAAAATTAAAATCTCGAGAAAGTTCTAAAGCTAATGTTGATATTTACCTGTGGAATGGAATCTGATGCAGCTATCTACAGGACTGTGTGCACTGCACAAACAAGGCAGCAAGCGAGTTCGATTTTCTGCTTTCTCTAACACTGAAACGAAGGAAAAATTCGAGAAGGTTCAGCTCCAAACGACAGCTTTTCTGACAATTAGTGTTTGTAGCCGCCGGCTCTGAGCTCAAGAGAAACGTCAAAAGGAGGACGGTAGCAGCGCCGGCGAGGGGAGCGGAGGAGCACAGTTTTGAAGGCCGGCAACAGTGGCCCAAGAGTGATGTGATTAGGGCAAATTCTGTCTTGGAAATTATTGGGAAATTTGTAAGATCTGGATTCCTGCCTGTGTTCTCTTGCATTTTCTTTTCTTTTTAAATTAAAAAAAAAAGTAAAACCATAGTTATCAAAATTGAATCCGTGATTAATTAGTAAAAAATATAAAATAGTAGTTTGGTCTTTAAATGATAAAAAATATAAAATAATAAAGAATTAAGTAAAGTGACTATTAAATTCTTAAAATTTTTTACTTTAGATTAATGAGCCCTTGAAAAAATAAGGTACTCATGGTGATGTTTATATGTTCTTATTCATTAGTTCTAAGTCAAAAATTGGAAGACCTATTATTTAATTTAATACTCTAAAAAATTTAAAATAAATATCTTCACCAATATTTTAATATATAAATGTAAATATTTAAATACTTATTTTAATAATTCTATAAATTCTAAAGAATTATAAANTAAAATAATCCATTTATGTATGTATATAATATATATAATAATTAGCACATGAAGTAGTAAAGGGACATAATAGTTTGGTGGAATGTCTTGTTGGAACCTAGCAAGGGACACAGGTTTGAACCTCTCTACATGTATTTTTGAATATTGGATCCAATATTCAAAAGCTAGAGGAGCTCTAGAGCACCAAAGACCTGCGATTGCTAGGAGCATCGTAGGACTGGTTGATTCTGGACAGTTTAGTTTTGTCTTTAGTCTAAATTTTCAATCGAATAAGCCAGATTATCGGTTCATCAAAATTTCAGTCGAACCGGTCAGTTTGGTCCGGTTCTTACAACTATGGAATCCCATCCCGAGAACTAGACCAACCCTTCCGGTCGGATTAGAAACTCGATGAACCGGTAACAAATTCGGTCCGAATGAGCTAGCTAACCGAACAAGGAAGAGAACCGGCAAGGCCCGATTTGAACCGATCGGGTTTGACGAAAACCGGAAAATCGGCGGGTTTGAAAAAACCCGGACTAGTTCGGACTATTTTTTTCTTCAAGTGAAACGATGTCGTTTCCATTATTTAAAAGAAATTTAAAGGCTGAAAGCCTGAAACCGTAACTCGATTCCCACTTCCCAGTTCCCACACGGCCACACCCAAAGTCCAAATTCCAAATGGCTGAGACTGAAAGAGACCTGTTCAGGTTCATCCATTCTCGCACCACCCGACGGTCCTGACCATATATAGCCAGCGCTACCTCCACTGAATGGTGCAACGTCGTTGGCTACTGCTACACATAGTCATCGCCTTAGTGGCCCCTATGTAGCTCGGCTCATCTTCTTCTGTCCTGTGCCATTGTGTGTCGGCTGTCGTCCTCCTTTTGCCGGTCCGGTAATCCAATCGTCCCTGTCGTTGTCGTCGGCGCCGTGCTTCTTCTCCAGTCTCCCTTTTCTCTGCCGGCGATTCATTAGCCATAAGGTACGTATTTTTATTTTTTTTTAAGTTATTCAATATTTCAAATTTTCAATAATTTATTACTTCAGTTAGAGTTAATTGATTAATGATGTTGATTATCTATATTGATTATATTTAGTTGATTATAAGTTTATAACTTGTTGATTTTTGTTAGATTGTTCAATTTTTTGTTTTATGTTGTTGGTGTAATATATTGTTGATTATAGTGTAATATATTCTTGTTATATGTAATATATTGTTGTTATATTTGGTTGCTATTGTATATTATTCTTAGTAGATTATTGTTGTATCTTATTCTGGTAGATAGATTAGTCATTTAGTCTTGGTTGATTAGGAATTTAGGATAGCTTCATCAAATATACCATCAGAAACATCAACTTCCCAAGAACAAGGATCAACTCCTGATGCAACAAGTGGAACCCAAAAAAATAGTAATAGAGGAAAAACTGATCTTGCATGGGGCCATTGTAAACAAGTTATGGATAAAGAAAAACTGTTCTGTTATGTATGTATTGCGAGAAGCTTATTAGGGGTGGAGGAATTAACTGGGTTAAGCATCATTTGGCTGGAAAAGGTGGAGATATTGAGGTATGTCAAAAGATGCCAGCTGTAGTAGTTAGACACTAATTCAATCAAAACATTGAAGATCTTCGAACCAAGAAAAGAAAAAGTCAAGAAGAATATGCAGAAAGTTATAATGCTTGTGATAAAGTTGAAAGAGAATTTGATGAGATTAAACGTAATGAGATGCGACAACAACAAAAATCAAGGCTTCCAGCACCTAGCTCTAGAAAAGAAAAACAACTCAAGGGATTACAATCTTTTTTTCCATTGACAGCAACACCTGGAGCTCAACCAACTATCAAAAGTGTTCTCCAAAGTAAATAAATTGTGAAGAATTGTGATATTGCTATTGCGAGATAGATAATGGATGCCTCTGTGCCATTTAATGCAGTTAATTCAGCTTATTATCAGCCGATGATCGATGCTATTGCAAACATGGGTGCATGGTATAAATGTCCAAATTATAGAAGAGTTCGTGGATATTTGTTGAGTAAATTAGTGAAGATATAAAGAAAATGATTGAAGATTATCGTGAGATTTGGAAACAAACTGGATGTACTATCATGGCCGATGGATAGAGTGATCGTTGTAAGCATACTTTAATTGATTTCTTGGTTTATTGTCCTAAAGGAACTATTTTTCTAAAGGCATTTGATGCTTCTCATGTCTCGAAATTGCTGATGATTTGTTTAAGTTGCTTAGGGATGTTGTATTATTTGTTGGTCTTGAAAATGTTTTACATGTAGTGACAGATAATGTTGTAAATTACGTTGCCACTAGAAAGTTGTTGGAATCAGAATTTCCTAGATTGTATTGGTCTCTTTGTGCAGCATATTGTGTTAATTTGATGTCAGGATATTAGAAAGTTAGAGGAAGTGAGTGAAATTGTGTCACAAGTTTCAATGATTACGAAGTATATCTATAATCATTGCCATCCTTTGAACTTGATGAAAAAGTTCACATGCGAACGAGAAATACTTTGTCCAGCTCCAACTCGATTTGCCAATAATTTCATTACTTTGCAAAGTATTTTAGCTTAAAAGAATGCATTAAGAGCTATGGTGACATTTAAAGAATGGACAAGCTTAGCTTACTCTAAAGAAACCAAAGCTAAAAAGTTTGTGGATCAAGTCTTAGATTCTATATTTTGGAATCAATGCACTAATATTGTTAAGCTTATTGAGCCACTTGTTCGTGTATTGCGTATTATGAATAGTGAAGATAGAGCTGCAATGGATTTTCTTTATCAAGCTATTGATAAGGCTAGGAAAGAGATGGTGAAGAGGTTTCAAAAAAGAAAGAGGGTTGTTAATCCTTATTTGAAGATTTTAGATACACGTTGGGATTTACAACTTCGAAAAAGTCTTCATGCTACTTGTTATTGGTTAAATCCAACTTTTTGATTTAATGCTGTAGAATTTAAAAAGCACAAGCAAACAACTTTTGGCTTACTAGATTTTATTGAGAGATATGCTTACAGTGATGCAGATTTAAATTTTAAATTGACAAGTGAGATGAGAATCTTTAAGAATGCTGAACAAGACTTCGGAAGACAGTCTGCAATATGTGAGCGAAGCATAGTGATGCTTGGTAAATTGCTTATTAGAATTAGTTTTTTATGATTGTGATATGTTTACGATTTGATTTTTATGATTGCGATATATTATTTCCTTTTTATGTTAAGATCAATGGTGGGAATCTTATGGATGTGGAGCACCAAACTTGCAAAAGTTAGCGATTCGTGTTTTGAGTCAAACTATTAGTTCTTCAGGTTGTGAGCATAACTAGAGCATTTTCGAACACATTCACTCAAAGAAAAGGAATCGATTAGAGCATAAAAAAATTAATGATCTTGTTTATGTTCATTAAAACTTAAGGCTATAACAAAAGTACTTTTTTAATATTCTTTCTTGAAGGCATTATTTTAAATTTTTAGTCATAATAAGAATAATCAAGTTAATTGATAATATAAGAACCGAATGAGAAAGCAAAGTTATGATCTACTTTGTCTTGATGCGTTTGAGGATCATTTGAAATGGATAATGGAAGATTCACCACCATTTTTAACTCCTGAAGAAATTGATGCTTTACGGAATAATCTTGCAAATATGTATCTTCAATCAGTTTTAGATGATTTGGGTATGTTTTTGTTAGGGTTGATTTTGTAATGCTTTAACCAAATATTTTGTCTTATTATTGATTATGATTTGTGAAACATTATTGAAATGCTAGATCAATTGAATTTGGAAGATGACCGAGATGATGATGAAACTAATAATAATTCTATGAAAAATGCAAATCAGAATGAAACCAATCAGGATGTAGCTCTAGATTTGTTAAATGAAGAAAGATATCCAGATATTGAAATTACTCCTTGGATATAATCCATGGATTGTTATTTTTACTGTGTTAAATTGATATACTAATGTAATAGTACAAACAAATTTTATATTTATTTTCGTATTATTTATTTTTAGAATTAAAGACTTAATGTTTCTTAAAAGGAAAATTCTAAGGTGCTGAAGGAAAGATGCTTCATTACCTATGAAATGCACTTGTCATTCGTGGGTGTATCAGCCATGGCTCAGCAGGAGTAAGAAATAGTATGTACGGGTCCTCTAATGACAGAGGATGAAGGTAACAGTTGATGTTAATTAATTGAGTTAATTAAAGTAATTATAATATTAATTATGTGTGTACGTAGTGGGCTACAGGGTTTTAAATGGAATGGTGTGAACCTTACATTTTTGCTTGAGGGGTTTTGGACCGTAACTTTTATTGTTTTGATTTGAGTGTGAAAATTAGATTTTGGATTTGAAATTTGAGTTGGATATGAAGAAAGCTGGCTAGACTACCAGAGGTAGGACCAAAAAGAAAGTTGGGCTATGTTAAGAAATTTGTTATGGATTAAGAAAAAAAAAGTTGTAATGAAAGTTGCATGAAGGAGTGAAGAAAAAAAAATGTTGCTTGAAAGAAAGAATAAAGTAGTCTTTAGCCCTGACACAAAAAAATAGTCTTTAACATTATTGAATAAAGGTCTGTTAGTGTTACAAAGTATAGGATTATAGTTCAGGAGTGAGGGATTAGGGCTTAGGATTAAAGTTAGAGTTTTTTTAATGTTTAGGGTGTAAGAGTTTGTAGACATGAATCTTTAGGATTGAGGATTTATGGTCGATGGTGGTGAAATGAGAAAGTTTTCATGTTAGAGACTAGTATACCCTATAGTAGAGGGTGCTTGGGTGATAGGGTTTAGGGTTTAGTTATAAAGTTAACGTTGCATAATTTATAGTTGAGTGGATAGGGTTTTAAAATGTATACATTAAGATTTAGGTTAGAGTTTAGAATTTAAAATTTTTGTTCTGGAATTTAGTATAACGTTTGTGATATAAAAAAGTAGTGTTTAATGGTTTGGAATATTTTATGCATAATTTGAGAGACTGAGGGTTTATATGTACTAGAGTTTAGGGTTTACAGTTTGTGGTTATGGGTTGAAAATGAGAATGGTTAGCTGAGAATTTAGGATTTAATATGTGTGATGAAGGTCTCTTGGGTGAGTTTAGTTGGGTGATTGGAAATGAGAGTGGTTAGTAGATGATTGAGAATTTAACATGTGTAACGAAGATCTTTTGCATAAGGTTAAGGGTTAGGCATCTAGAATTTAAGATTTTTCATTTGAAAATATAAATATTAAAAAAATAAAGATAATTGGTCATTGATTTTTTTATTTTTAATAATTATTAACGAAATAAAATAAGTTTTTATACATGACGCAATGGTGGATCAAGTTTAGGGTTGTGAATACATTCTTGTAAGGGCTTTGGGCTCCTTATTTACACTGACGCGATGATGGTGGATTAAAAAACACTTAATTTAGGGAATTGAAATTATTTTTTTGTCCGAATTAGACAGGTTGAAGATTTTAGAGCCCACTTGAGTCTTGGACTGTTGCGTGCTGTAAGTCCGCTGGACATTTTACGCTTTGAGTCTTTTCGGATAGTTCAAATTCCACTAGTCATGTTACGATTGAGTCTAACTAGAATAGATTGAATAAAAAATATAATGACCTAATTACCAAAATATATATATAGGACCTGACATATTTTGATGTGAGTATTTATATTAAATTTACTACATATATCTATTTGAAGAAAAAATACATCATGATATATAAAAATAAAATACAATAAATTAAAAATTTTATATTTAAAAACTTGAGAAGATGTGATGTATTTTGATATAAGTTTTGAATGATTTTTTTTATCGAAAATAGATCAAGTACATTTTTTTAGAAAATAAAAAGACACATTGTCTAGAGAGGGACAAAAGAAAGAAACCCAAATAGCGATATACACATGACTAAAAGACAAAAAAAGTAAACTTAAAGAAAAGAAAAGATAAAGTTGAAACATTCATTCTAAGAAGGTAAAGTTAAAACAAGCATTTTTTGAAATTAACGCTTCATCTTTTCTAGAGAATTTTTCGTTGTAATCTGGAGACATTTTCATTATACTTGACGCTAATGTTTTTTTGGCTTCAAAAATTTTTAGGTTCCGAACTTTTCATAAGAACTAGCATATACATGCAAAGAGTGTGAGGGAGAATTCACTTCTTTGGCTACATCTCACCGTCATGAGCCACTAAATTGTAAAATCGGCAGAATCCTGTTAGATAATCGCTGGTACAATGAAAAAGGAGTTCCAAACTTTTTTTGTAGGATCACAGTATTACAAGCAGTGCATAATTGATTCCTGCTCCTTTGAATTGGTTCTCTTTTACGCACTTATTTTATAGAAAAATAATATATACGTTATTTTGTTCAATTCACAATATTCATATCATATTTTCTTTATTTATAATTATGCTATTGAATTATACTATCGTGATTTATATAAATCATACATGAATTTATCATATATATTCTTAATAATTATTCAAAAATATTTATACAACCAATATTTATATTTAAAAATAAACTTAAAATTTTTTACAAGAATTGAATATAATTTTTTTGTGTATCAAATATATAAATCTTTACACTAGTAAAAGTTTATTTTTAAATAATTACATCTCCATCTAAATCCAAAAAAAGTGGGAATAGTTCCAAAAAAAGTGGGAATAATTCCAAAAAAAACAGCAGTATAAATAGGACAACAATAACAAAAGTAAACATAGAACCTAGCATTAAACAACAAATCATCATAGATCATCTTCTTATGTTTTCTAATTTATCTTAGACTTGATATTTGCCTCATAAGCATATCAATTACTCCTATATTATCGATCTTGACACCATTGATTTGTGCATTCTACAACTTTTTTCTTTAACTTCTCTAATACCAACACTCTATTATTAAAGATAATATTATTTCTACATCTTCATATGCACTATACTACAGAAAAAAATATCATCCACACTTTCTTAACATTAGTAAAAATTTAAAATATATACAAATTAATATGAGTTATTAAATTATATTTTTGATTAGTGTAAAAAATATTTTTATTAATGTATGTTAATTTTTGTAAAATGTTACAGAATAAATCTTTATAATAAGTAATCAGAATTCAAGAGTTTCATTAATAAAATTTGATTTTCATACAGATCAGAGATATAAGCTTTGTATCTTTACTTACATGCTTTGTATTCTTTTAGGTATTATTTTAGTTCATGGCAAAAGATTCGATGGCTCTATAGGTTTACACCATTAAATAATTCTAAAACAAAACATGCTTTTTAATATTAGAAAAAAATTATTTAATAATTATTAAAAAATTTAAAATATATATTTTGTTAATAGTCCAACCGTTCTGGACCATCAAATCCGGTGCCTAGTTTTATTAATAAAAACATTTTTCTTCTTCAATTCTCGGATAGGTCTAAAGTCTCAACAGTGAGCAAGCAATTCGGCAGGAATATTTGGTCAGTTGTTACTTGTTAGCAATTAATTCAAGGTCGTGCATTTCTAACTGCCAAATTAGCACTTGATAATTCTGCTCAAATTTATAAATTTCTCACAACTTAGAAAACAACGAATTTTTTTACTTTTTTTTTTTCATCACTATAGAAGGAAAACACACATAAGATGACTAGACATTTTTATCATTACGTAAAGAATAGTCGAGAAATTATGTTTATACTATTTTTGTGTATATTTTTTTATTATAATTTTATTTATCTTAACTTTTATCAATTATTTTTAATTTAAAAATCAAATATATAAAAAATATACACAAAAATAATATTCTAATTTTCCTTTTATCCTAAGCTACATTTATTGTGCCACTCTTTTGTACCATCCCTAACCAATATACCAATGTCACTCCAATACGTATTCTTCATGAATGAAGACAGCATAGTGGGATGGTGGGAAACAGAAAGAAAGACTCATCATAAAAGCTAACATTTTTACCACTAGTCCACTACATTATATCGTTAAGAAATTGAACATAGAAGGAAACATATTAGGAAATATCACAGCAAAAAGTAAAAAAAGGGATCAAATAGGAGGGAAAATTAATTAATTAAATAATCAAATAACAATAATACCGAACTTTTTTCCACTACCCTTCTTAATTTTTTTTTATATATAAAAAGGGTGAGACATAACCATTAGTCACGAGTCAAACATAATATAAATTAAGGGTCCAATTCCAAAAGGCAGAAAGTGAATCCATTCCAAACCCAATTCTTTATATTGCAACTGTTTGAAAGCATTATTGGGGCAGTGATTAGTACCAACCTGAACCAAATTAATTTGTCTCTATATTATTATTGTTATTTTGAGGGTGAAGTGCTACCAGCCACATTGCAAAAGGAAAGGATACTTTTCAAAGGAGGAGAGGTTCACAAGAAGGTGACTTTCTTTGTATCTTTCATTGAGATCTGGAGTTATGTGGAAAGGACCAAATTATCCAATGAGTGGTGTCAAATATGAGAGTGGTAGTGTTGTTTTCATGCTGTTTTTTCTTTCGACAACATTAACAACAATAACTCGAGCAATGGAGGTACCTAAGATTACTCAAAGGTTCCATTTTCCAGGTATGTTTCTCAATTCCCAATTCTCAAACATTATCATTTTTATTTTATATTTTGCTTTTTTGCTTCTTCCTTACCTTGGAGTTTGCCATTGTTGTTGTTGTTGTTCCCATGTTTAATTTAGTATTTAGATCTCCTCATAAAAAGACTATTTGTTTCTATGAGTAGTGATGAATAGCTGGCATGTATGTTACTTTGGTAATGGTGGTTTGGAAAATGGTGATTGTGAAGGCGCAAGTAATAATGGATATCAACATCAACATAAGATATTAAGATTTTTAGCACTGGTTAGTGCTTTCTCTTTTGCTTGTTTTTAGCACTGGTTAGTGATGAGTAATTACTCATCTTAACAAAATAATAAAATAAAATAAAAACACGTTTTTTTGTTTTTTGTTTTTGTTTTTGTTTTTTGCTAAAAGGATGTAGGAGGGAGAGTTCACCCTTAAAGAAGTTATTAAGATTCGAATCCCAACCTAAGGGGTAAAAATTTAGCCTACTTTTCTTAGGCTTCTCCCTTTTAGTTTAGAAAATAAAAAACAAAAATGCAAACATAATCGACAATAAATTGTATGAATATTTATGCATATTAATAAAGTTATTGGATTACAGTTGGAATATTCACTTATTTAGGAGATAATTTAAATGTAAAAATATGACGGAGATTTCTTTGGAACGCAATTTAATTCTTTTTTTTTTTCCTTCTTGTTTCTTATTTCTTAATTTGTGTATAACATTATAGAATTTCTTTTCATATAGAGGATATTTTACCAGTACTTTTCTTTAAATGTTTTAATGTTAAAGGGATTTAAATTGAATATAATTAAGAAAAAAAGGGATAATACTTTTGCTAATGTTCTTTCGTTTCTTTTCTTTTGTTTGTTTATTTAATTATTTACTTTTTTAGTAAAGAGCGGGTAGGCCCACCGCCCACTATCCATCTTATATTATACTCTTATATCTATTATTAATTTATATTTTTGGTGGTGTCCTATCCTATTGTTTCTAGTATATCATTTGGGCCGTGTGTTGTTGTTAGTTTTTTAAAAAACTCATCTAATTTTATAATTTAGATAAATCATCATTTTAGCATTTCTCCAAATTTGGCATTCAAAAAATTATAAAAATTAATTAGCGGGTGAATTTGTCAAACTTTTATTATTTTTGAAAGACTATATAAGGTAGTATTTATTTGAAGAGATTAGAATTGACATTAAACTAAAATTTAATATTATGTTTAGTAATTAAAGATAACAACTAAATTTTTAATTTTGTGATATAAAATTTTAGTCCTTTCAATATTTTTAAAAAGTATGAGACACTAGAAATTAAAATTTTTAAAGACGAATACTAAAATTTTAATAATATTTTTTCTAAAAAAAATATCTTCATTTAACTTTTTAAAATTTTAAATTTATCTTTTAATCTCTATATATCTTAAATTAAAAAAAAAAATTAGACATATCTCATTTTAGTATATTTAGTCTCACTGCTTCAGTTTCATTCTTTCTTTCAAATGCAATCTAAATTTCTTTTCTTTTTATTATTATTTTGTAAATACTAAAATTTTTTAGATATAAAAATAATAATTTACTCTAATAACTAAGATGTATAACTCTGACACAAACATAATATACAACACGATATCTAAAATAGACATAATAAATCAGAAAAAAGTGTCATGTTTTATCCGCTTTAATCCAATTTATAGGTTTTTTAATGACTAAATAGAAAAGAAAAAAAATAGAGACAAAATCAAATTAATTGACTAAATTCATATCTAAATATATAAGATGTTAAAATTTACTTTATGAATGACTCCAATTCGAATGAATGTCTACCCCAAAAATATGTGCTCTAGCCATATAATCTCTAACGCTATTTGCATTTTTTTAAATTAAAAGAATAAAGACTCTCTAATTTCAATTTATAACTGTATATACTTTGTCAAATCCCATTCTGAAATATCCTTACCAAGCATTCTTTGGTTTACTAAGAAAAGAGCTTTTAAACAGTCTGTTTCACAAATAACTTCGCAAAATTCACTATTCTAAACTAGAAATAAACCTCTCCAAATTGCATACAATTCAGCAAAAAGAACACTTCGACTTTTTCAGTGCAACCTTTCAACCAACATCCATCAAAATTGTGAATGATACAACCAAAACCAGCATAGCCAAAAGGGGGGCAAAACAACTAGCATCACAATTCAATTTAATAGAATGAACTAGAGGTGGAACCCAATGCAAACAAAGCGAAGGAGGAGACAAAGACTGATGCATAGCAAAAATAGTGTGGAACTCCTTTACTGAACTACGAATCAAACTCACCACTTTACTAGCACTTCAAGAGTCATCGGTATTAAATAAGTCATGATTCCTGCTTCTCCAAATCCACCAGATGGTTGAAAAGAAAAGAAAAACATCTCCACTCCTTGTACCTCTGTAGAGCCAATCACGTAAATCTGATTTATCTGAATACATGCATAAAAGGTTCTAGACCTCCTTGGCACTAGGGCACTCCTGAAAACAATGAAAAATAGATTCAGAACCATTCTGACACTGATGACAAGTGTTAGATAAAGCTAAGTCACGACCCAAACGAAATTCTGCCGTAGGAATATCGTTATGAAAACTGAGCCAAATTAAGAACTTGTACAGTCGCCATACCTAGAACCAATTATCACGCTCATTCCAGTCAAACTTTCTTTTGGCTAGCCAAATGTATCCACTCCTAGTTGAGTAAAGTCTAGAAGATACCACATTCCACGACCAATCCGAACTCTCTCCAGCATTCAAATCCGGATTATAAGCATTCAAACGCTGTTTGATATCTTCTGGAATGTTAGAGAAAACATCACAGAAATTCCATTGACCATCTTTCCAAACGTCTCTAATAGTTAAATCAGAGTCAGATATATGTACAAAAGAGACATCTTGAGCAATTGGGCCCTCAATATTCTAATTGTCAAAGCAAAAGATTGATCAAGTGACCTAACGCACCGAAAGAAGGCATCCTTAAGAGCACCAAAAACCTTTGAGATACTCTTCCAAATCTGAGAAGTGTTGCAAGGGACAGGGTCATCTAAAGCTCCCTCATTCCTCATATACTTCGCCCTCAATAGAGTAACCCAAGGCTTGTCCTGACAATGAAAAAGTTGGCAAACTAATTTACCAAGTAAAGATATATTAACACACGCAGGATTTCTAACACCCAAGCCACCAAATTTTTTTGGAGTGACCACGGTCCTCCAATTAACAAGAGAAAGACCTCTGCCATCAACTTGACCCTTTTAAAGGAACTGTTTCATCATAGAAGACAATTTATCGCAAACCCAATTTGAAAAAAAAGATACATGCATATGATAGACAGGAATGGATGCTGCAACAGAATTGATCAGACAAAGTCTTTTTGCTTTATTTAGAAGCCTTCCTTTTCAATTAACTAATCTTTCCCTTGCCTTTTCAATGACCGAATGAAAAGAAGCCATACTAGTACGGAAATGATTAAGGTTAACTCCAAGATATCTTTCTAAGTCTAAAGCAAAACGCATTGAAGAAACGTTAGTAAAAATATCTCTTCTACAAGCAGTCATATTTTTAAAATAAAAAACTTTAAACTTTTTAAGATTTACTTTGATGCTAAATGCCTTACAAAAAATATTAAAATAATATATGATCATTTGGACCTGACTTTTTGTAGTTTGACAGAAAATAAGAGATTATTTATAAATATCAAATAAAAAAATTTTAAGCTATTCCTCGTAAGAGAAACTGATTTTCACATATCCTCAACCATCTTAATGAGATATATAACAAACAACTCTTTTCATACAAAGTCCAATTTATAAATGTTTAAAATCAGACAAACTTAGGTTCTTTTAAGTTCAGCTGAATAAACCAATAATAATAATAATAATAATAATAATAAACCTCATGAGAATTTTAAAATTGCTCCTATAGTAAACAATTAGAAAGTGACTAGCTATTATTTATGACTTTTGGTTAAATGAAAATGTTAGAAGAAAATAAATATGGAACACATTTGCACAAGTTGAATCCATTACCCTTTCTTTTCGGGTAAAAATGACTCCTCCCTTTTCCTTTTGGTTGAAAAAATAAATAAAAACTCCTTTATTAGCTTTCAGTTTCAGGAATTATATATATAATTATTAAGAAAATCAAAAACATATTTGAAGTTGAGTGTTAATTATTAGAAATACTTTTATAGATAACATATAATTCATTTAAAAACAAAAATTATTTTCCATAATTGATTCATGTTGAAAAAATCAAATTTTGTAGATGTGACTAAAATTACTTTTTATTTTCATTTGTTTCAAAATTGAAAATATATGTAAATTTTCAAAATAACCCATGTTATTACAAACCAAGGCAGAAGAATTTATTAAATAAGGGCATAAGGCCAAATAATAACTAAGATTGCTGAAATTTTTTTTTTATGTGATATATCTGAAAAGATATTTAACTAATAACAAACTGATGATAATATATGTAGTATCTTATCTATCATACATTTATAGCTTGACATAAAAAGAAAAAATTGAACTCATCTCCTTAGGTTAAAAAGTAAATGCGTCACTTTCAGTTTTTACGAAATTTATTGAACAGAATATGTTGCGCAACATTTTTTGAAATACCATGAAATTAAATAATATATTTGGTTTAATATTTAAAATATTTTTCAATGTAACTATATTAAAAGTAAAAAATATCTTAAAATGATATTAAATAAAACATACATGTAAAAATAGAAATAATTCTAATCCGATACTTCAACAGTAATTTGACAACATAATATTAAATAAAACACATCATATAAAGATTTTTTTAACACATTTTCTTTTTAAAATTTCTGATTTTCTTCATTTTTTTTGAAGAAATTTTGAAACCCTTCTAAAAGTGACAAAATATGAAAAGTATAAATTATGTACAAAAATATACAAACTAAACATTTTTTGTGTGAATAAATTTTTCTAATTGTAAAATAAATTGTCATCCTATTCTATGATTGATTATGTAGCAACATTGTTGCATTCAACATTAAATTGGATTGGCATACGTGGATATATGATTGGCATATTCCTTGCTTGATTAATATGCAAACAGACACATTATTTGTGGCCCCATGTCTTCAAATTATTGAAGTAAATTTGGCTAGATATGTAAGTAACTTAACTAGCTAATTTGGGTTAGTTCAGTGATTACTTTAACTGTCTCACTTTTTTCATTTAAATATCATATATTTAAATTTTATTTTATATATACAGCAGTTTATTAATCACAACAAATTTTTAAATACGATGGATTGGACAACCCCCAATCTTAGGTACACAATACACACCCACACATACCTCATATACTTACCAATTTTTTTTCTCGGTTGCAGCTGGTAGGGCTCGAACCCGAGACCTTTGAGATGAGGAAGGGGCGGAATGCCGTGTGAGCTACGGCTCATTGGCAGAGATTTGTCCTTAATCAATCTAGTTGATAGAAACTTTACGCAACTGAAAAAAAAAAAAATCTAAGAAACTTAACCCAAGCCCCAAAGGACAAAATGCCTTATCTATCCGGTTAGTTTCGGTCTCCAATTATAACTACATACATCATGAAATGTTAGCTTAGACACATCTCTAGCAACATGGGCTTAAGAAAATAGTGGAAAAAATTAAAATCAAGCACAGTGCATAACATCTAAAGATAAGTCTTGTTTCCTGATATGCCTAACAGATGAGACTTAAGGACTATCTTATAGACTTATACTACACAAACAAGCTCTTGTTTGCTTCGACTCCACGGAATGATCATCATTCATCCAAGCTTTTGAAAGTAAATAAGTAATAATACAATAAATTTAATTTTAATCTACTATTACTATAAAATAATTTTACATGTACATTCGTTACGAAATAAAAATAATTGCATTTTATATTAATTGTATAAATGATCATCCAAAAATACTAATATGATTGAACCACTATGTAAAATATTTTACATATTGAAATTAAATTCTAACATAATATATCATAAAAAAGAGTGGTTCTTACAATGAACAAATAGCTCTTTGGTCAACTTCAATCTGTTGCACTGCATCACAACATGAATACTTTTATGAAACAACGAAAACGTATCACGTTGAAAAAACTTAAAGGAAAAAGAAAAGCAACAAAAGTTAGCCTAAATTATCAATTCACAGCATATCAAATACTTCATTTTAATAACATAAAAAGAAAAAAACATATTTGTAAATTCCAGAGTTCATTAATTCTAACAACCAAACATCTTACTTGTTTTAATTAGCCATTCATTTTCTAAATAGATACTGTTTCTAAGCTCTCTGGCATCCAAAATTCATTTCAAAATTTCAAATACTAGTCTCTCAGACCATGTTGAAAATCTCAATACTATTTTTCAAGAGATTTTCCAAATCTAACACAGTGAAATGAAAAAAAACTAAACAAAATCTGAAAATTAGCCCGTTAGAGTGAGTGTTAGAAGGATGAGGAAGGAAGAAGCCTATCTTCCTCAAATCCTTGCTGGATCCTGAAACTCACCAGAATCTTTACCCGCCGGTGCTTTGTCCTTGCGTGGTGTCTGCCGAGAACACTTTGTCGTAATTTGTCGTGTCGGATTCTTGATTTTAGATCTTCAAAAGTGAGAAGATGAGTAAGATAGTAAAGTAAATGGTTAATCACCGTTGAATTGTAACTCCTATCATATATAAGTAGACTAAATTCTCATTTTGGTCTTGATATTCACGCGACTCATTTTGGTTCCAAAATTTAAAATTATCTATACCGGTTTTCCTGATTTAAGTCTGGACACTAATGTGATCTGTGGACCCTTTCTGGCGATGATTAGACAAATGGAATGTTGATACTTTCCCTGCTACGCGAGATGAGGAGTAAACGACGTCGTTTACTATTGGCACCCAAACAAGTTAAAAATGTCGTCGATTTGTATATGAAGCGAGAAAAAACGATGGAGACCCAAAATAAAGTATTTTTCTTCTTCTCTACCTCCACTATTTTTCATTTCTAACTTGTTTGGACGCTAAGGGTAAACGATATCGTTTACTCATCAAGATGCCATCTCAGCACTTCATTTGCTTAATCATTACTGAAAAGAGTCGAGGAATCATATTGGTGTCTGGACTTAAATCTGGAGGACTTAAATCTGGAGGACTGATATAGGTAATTTTGAATTTCAGAGACCAAATTGAGTAATCGCATGAATCTCACAGGACCAAAATGAGAATTTACTCTATATAAGTCATGCTATCTTAATTTAAGAGTGAACCTTTCACTTTATTACTTTACTAACTCCCTCACTTTAGAGTAGTTTGATCCGGGTTCTTTTGCCTTGTGGGAAGCTCTGCTTCAGCGCCTGAAGCCCAAAGGTTGAAGTCGTAGATGGAGTTTTGGTTGTGTTCTACTTCAATTTTTCATTGAAGGTTGAACTTGATTTGAAAATAGAAAAGAGAGACTGGGATGTGATTCAAATTAATCGAAAAAAGCAACTCGCTGGGCGTAATTCTGGATTGAAAATCAAATTAATCTTTAGTTTAACTCATTTGTACAACTATAATTAGTATTGGCTAATTCTTGGATATAAAATTTGATGGTTACTTGATTAGCAGTAGCAGCAACCCTTTACGGTCCAAAATAAATCAATAACAGTATATGCAAATTAACATCTCCCTTCATCTATAGGGAATTAAGGTAAACAAGACAAGCAAGTCCTTATTTTATATAATAACTTGGTGTATGAGTAAAGTTGATCAATATTTTAATTTCAAGTTTATTCCAACATAACCAAACTATATATATACTGTTCTTTAGAGGAATATACTTGTAGTAAACTAGGGTGCTATCATATATAATAGACATATTCTCCTATTTACATATAGACACACTCAATCTTCTTTCTAAGACTCAAAGAATGGGAAATTTTCTCATAAAATGTACTTCTAATGCAGGAAATCCCTTCAAGAAAAAGCACTTTCTTCCTCCTCCTCCTGTTCCCATTCAAAAGAAATTCAACCTTCCAGCAGCAGTACCTGTTTGGCCACCAGGTATATATTCATCTTATATTAATAATCATTCTTGTCTATCCTATTGAAATATGTTTGGTTTAGGAGTGAAAAGAATTTTTAGCGCATGAGTTTTTTTCCTATGTAAAAGTACGTATCTATTGAATTTTCTGTTCTTATTTTACTCTTTAGATTTTTTTACATGATCTTAGACTATATTTCTTGAACTTGGGACACTTATATTTTATTCAATATTCGCACTTGCATTGTATTTGTATTTTATCATATGTCACATGCTATTGTTGAATTATTGTGCCACATGCAGGTAATGGTTTCTCAAATGGAAGCATTGATCTTGGTGGGTTGCAAGTGTCTCAAATAACAACTTTCAACAAAGTATGGGCATCCCAGGAAGGTGGAGCAGAGAACCAAGGTGCCACAATCTTTGAGCCCTCAGGAATTCCACAAGGCTTCTCCATGTTGGGTAGTTACAGCCAACCAAACAATAAGGCCTTGTTTGGATGGGTACTTGTTGCAAAAGATTTGTCCCCACCAAACACCATTAATGGAACATTAAAGCAACCGATTGATTACTCACTTATATGGACCAGTGAAAATCTTGGCATCAAACAAGACACCAATGTCTATGTTTGGACACCAGCAGCTCCTGATGGGTACTAAGCTATTTTATATATTTGCATTACATATTCTTACTTTAAACTTTCTAAATTTCTGTTTTTTGTTATTTTCATTCATATTCTTAATTTAATCAATCATGCTAGATATATACAAATATTCAGTCATCAAATCAGCAATTCATATAAAATACATATTAAAAATAAGTTAAATAACAAGATATATTTATATCTAATACGTATTATTGATTTAATGACAAATTTTTTTTTGTACATATAATAATTTTGTAATTTAATTTGTTAAATATTGATATCAAAGATCAATTTTTGGCATAAAAGAAATGGAGCAAATTATAATAAAGTGAAGAAAAATATTAACAAAGAAAAAGTTACATATTTTTTCCCATTAGATTGTGGTAATTATGTATCATATTATATTATATTGTATTTGAAGACGCATGTTTGTATTTGTACATAATAGGTACAAAGCTGTTGGGCATGTTGTGACAACTTCAGCGGACAAACCTGCCCTTAACAAAGTGATGTGTGTGAGGATAGACCTTACCGACCAATGTGAGAAGAATTCAGTGATCTGGAATGGTCCCAATGGCATAAATTTTTTTGAGGCAAGGCCAAGCAATAGAGGAACTCAATCTCCTAGCGTTCAAGTAGGAACATTTGTTGCACAAAATGTTAATGCCACTGGCCCTCTAACAATTTCATGCCTTAAAAACACCAAAAGCATTGCATCATCAATGCCTAATGTGCAACAAATTGAGGCTATAGTTAAGGCTTATTCTCCAATTATGTACTTGCATCCTCATGAAGAATTCCTTCCTTCTTCAGTCAATTGGTTTTTCTCAAATGGAGCATTGCTATTCACAAGAGGGAACGAGTCGAATCCGGTCGCAATAGCGCAGAATGGAACCAACCTACCTCAGGATCCGAACAATGATGGTGCTTTTTGGCTTGACCTTCCGGCCGACGCAGCCAACAAAGATAGGGTCAAGAAGGGAAATTTGGAAAGTGCAAGAAGCTACATACATGTGAAACCAATGCTTGGTGGAACTTTTAGTGACATTGCAATGTGGGTTTTCTACCCGTTCAATGGGCCTGCAAGGGCAAAAGTGGATTTCTTTAATATTAACTTGGGGAAAATAGGTGAACATGTTGGTGATTGGGAGCATGTTACATTAAGGGTAAGTAATTTCAATGGAGAATTATGGCAAATGTACTTCTCACAACATAGTCATGGTCAATGGGTTGAAGCCTCACAACTTGAGTTCCATAGTGGGAACAATAATAACAAGCCTGTGGTTTATTCTTCTTTGCATGGACATGCATGTTACCCACACGCTGGCCTTGTTTTGCAAGGAACAAGTTCTATTGGTGTGAGGAATGATACTGATTCAAGTAACATTGTCATGGATTTGGGGCTACATGACTTGGTTTCTGCTGAGTATTTGGGTTCTCAAGTTGTGGAACCTCCATGGCTTAACTATTTTAGAGAATGGGGTCCAAAAGTTGATTATGACATTGATGATGAGTTGAAGAAAGTGGCTAAAGCATTGCCTGGGAGGTTGAGATCTCTTTTAGACAAGGTTGTGAAGAGTTTGCCAAGTGAAGTGTTAGGAGAAGAAGGCCCAACTGGTCCTAAGGTGAAGAATAATTGGAATGGAGATGAGGTTTAGATATTATATATTCTACACATGTATATCTTGCTTCCTAATTCTTTTAAAGCTCCAATATTGATCTATAACAAATTTATTGCATTTAATTTGTCATTTTGGAACTTTTTGTTTTTAGCATGGTTCTGAGTAAGGTTACGAAAACCGGACCGGTCAACAGACCGATAGAGTGACTAGTTCACTGGTTCAATAATTCGACTGGAATTCAACCGGAATTCAATCGGTTTAATTAAATATTAAATAAAATTATTAAAATTTAAATATATAATCTCAAATATTTAAAAAATATCATCAATCATTAATAAAATTATTTTAGAAAATTTAACATAACGCCAACTATCATCAAAATTTATCAAAATTCAAGAGAGCAGTAAAGCACCATAACAAAATTATGCCAGATTTCCTAAAATCAACCATCAACAATTATTCCAATTTCATAAAAATTATAAAAACCAAAAACTTAACACACTTAACAGTTTAACACAGAGGCAGCAACAAGCCAACAACACTATTCTCCCCCTCGCAAGAAATCAGCAATCCTCATCAATCAGCAACAAAAGTATAAAACAAGAAAATCTTTTAAAATAATTTTTTATAATTCAAAAATAGAAAAAATCAGAATCCGGAGACAAAAATTACACCATTAATCCAAACTCGGCCATCATACCACCATCAACACTAACTCAGAAGTAAAAGAAACAGCAACCAAGAATCAGATTTCAGTACCTCAATAAAATTAATAAAATAAGCAACCATAAATTGAAGCAAACATAGATTTGAATCATTAAAATACAAAAACTCAAATTCATATAAATTAACAAAAGAAAAAAAATGAAGCAGAGTTACAGACGACAGAGGAATCAAGCTGACATCGAAGGAAGGGCAAAACAGGCGGCGAAGAAAGAACGAAATTCAACTACTGGCAAGGGAGGAACGGCGAGACAGAGACGAGGATCGAGCAAGTCCACGATGAAGAAGACGAAGACGATGGAGGAATCCAACCGCCCACACTTCGATCTGCAAGTCCACGACGAAGAAGACGAAGACGATGTAGTGAAGACGGTCACGAGCTTCGATCTGCAAGTGTAAAGGCCACGACGTGGAGGAGAAGAGAATGGACGGCCAACAGCTTTGAGCTAACCCTCTGTTTGTCACTGCTGGCGGCGAGGCACCCTCTGGCTAACAAGAAGAGTCGGCGACGGCGGAGGCGGTGGCTGCTGGCTGAGAGAGAAGAGGAGCTGCTGGTTGAAAGAGAGAGGGGGAGAGGGTAGTGCCGTAGTGGGTTAGAGTTTTTTCTGAAGGAGGGGAATTGGGAAATTAGGTATTTATAGGTCCATTTTCTTTTTTTTTTTTAATTATAATTTTGAAAACCGTTAAAAAACCGACCAGTTTTATCGGTTCACCGGTTAACCGTCGGTTCGACCGATTTTTTATCAGTTTTTTGTCAAACGGTTTCTGACCTTATCCGGACCGGCTAGGTGACCGGTTCCCGGTTAATCCGATTGAACCGGCCGATCCGGTTCGATTTTCAGAACCATGGTTCTGAGAACCAAATCGTGGGCTAATTTAGTTGGGTTATCTAGGAATCAATTATGTGGTCACCGTTGATCTAGTTTAACGTAAAAATTAGTTGATAGTGAATTAATTCAAGAATTGGTAAATTGATTGAACTAGTCTGGTTTTTACTAAAAAATCAATTTAAAAAGTTAATGATTTTTTTAGAAAAAATATTATTTTATTATATTTAATTTAATTCTGATTGAATCTCTAAATTTTATAATTTATAACTTCACTGATTCAATGTCCGATTCAATTATTTTACAACCAACTATGGTTGAATATATAGAGAGAATACTATGTGTAATATATGTTTCTGCAAAAATATCTGTTGGAATTTGGTGAACTTAACTATGATTAAAATAATAACTAAACATTATTGAATTAATTGTTTGTGTGATATATTTGATTTAGTGTACAAAAAATTAATTTAATTAAAGCTGGCCCAAGAAGTTATTACCCAAACCCAAAAGCACACACAATGGTCCAAGGAAATAATTCTGCTACCATAACAATTCCTTCCATCAGAAACAAATCAAGCCTCTAGTCAAATGAAGGAAATCAAATTTGGCTCAAATAAAGATCCAAGTCCAATTCAGTGACAACATCCAAATCCATCTCATTTCAACCAAGTCACTAATCGGATAAATAAATTGAAATTCATCTGAAACATTTTTCTTCACCCACCGAACCAAATTCTCTCTTTTTTCTCTTTCTTTTCTTTCCTGTCACATCACTTTCTATACCAAGAAGAAAGAAAAAGGAAACATTTGGAGCTAGGATAAAGAGAAAAACAAAAAGCTTGTTTCTATTCTCAAGCAAGAAGAAAAAGAAAAATGGGCTACAACAAGAGAGAAGATCTCAATGAACAGAGGATCACAAAAGGTGATTTTTTCATTTGTACTTCAATAAAAAATTGTAAAAAAATCCTCTATGTCTCAAGCACCATTCAAGAAACTATGAAAATAGTGAAGTCAAAAGTGCTCAGTGGTTCATCAACGATCAAGAAATAAACTTGGGGCCAAAGCAAAGATCAATGGCCCAGATTCAAGAAGCTTGAAGAAAAAGGTTGAAAGAGAAAGGTACGGGTTGCATATCAATGCCTTAGTCTGCTCTCTCTCCTCTGATCACGCCGCTGCAGATTCTGATCGTTGTAGAAGAAGACAAACCAAGTGCTGAAGATGGTTCAAACCTTGAAAGCTTCACTCCTCTATAATAGGGATGAAAGGCTAAGGATTGAAAAAAAAGAGAGAAAGAGCACTAGTTTTGGTCTTCATAGCTCCCTGAGCTATTCTTATTCTTCTCCTTAATGATTTTCACTTTGTAGTTTTTTTTCTCAGTTAGTCTGTCTGAGTTTCATTGGAAAAAAGGCAAACATGGTGAGGTTTGTAAGAAAAAGTCAATGAGTGAAAAAAGGCAGAGAGCTAAGCTTGGAGAAAAAGCCTAAGTTATTTAAGAAATCCTTTGTTAGTATTTCTATTTTGTGTCATGATCCTGAGGGTATTTCCTTGCAAGTTGGGTTAGCACTTTGTAGTTGAAAGTTAGGGTGAGTCCTAGTCAAGTTCAAGCTGGGTTAGGATCTAGACTTGTCCCAGATAGGATTGGGGTATATCCTAGGGAGAATTGGTGATTGTAATCTATTCAAAAGATAGTGAAATTTTATCATTGTTGTGATGGAGATGGGATGTAGCCTATATTACACTAGATAGCCGAATCAGGATACATTTGTGTGTCACTCTCTACTCTCTTCTCTATTAAAGGTTCTGCTACATAGGAAACAAAAATAAAGTATCTCCTGATTTCTCTACTCAGCAACGTTTCACTGTTACTATTCTTTCAAGCAACTCTGTTCTGGCTCCTACCGTGTCAGGAGACAAAATCAAAGTATCTCTTGTATTCTCTTAGCCGAAAGAAAAGCTACAGGTAAAGTTAAAAAAGAGGCCAAGATTCAACCTCCTTTCTCTTAGCCACTGATTACCATCAATTGGTATTAGAGCTTGGTCTTACAGAGATCAAGCTTTGTAGCTTGGGGGAAAGATCCTGATGGCAAACAACAACAGTTCCAACACGGTGGCATATACTCTGACAGAAGGACAATCAAACAACAGACCTCCATTCTTTCATGGTAAAAACTACAATTATTGAAAAGAAATAATGAAGATCTTTGTTTAATTGGTGGACTATAATCTATGGAAGATAATTATGAACGGTCCACAACTCCCTATAAAGACTGGTGCTGATAGGGTTGTCACTCCCAAGACTGAAGGTGAATGGAATGAAGACAAGAAGAAGGTGGAACTCAATGCCAAAGCTATCAACATGCTAAACTGTACTATCAGCTTCGAGGAATACTGAAAAGTTTCAAGATGCAAACCAGCAAAGGAGATCTGGGATAAGCTCAAAGTCACACACGAAGGCACTACTCAAGTCAAACAAACCAGAATTGACATGCTATGTAAAAAATACGAGTATTCTCTATGAAAGAAAGAGAGTCCATTGATGATATGTTTGAAAGGTTCTCTATCATCATCAACGGCTTAGATGCTATGAGGATTAGACACTCTGAACAAGTGCTAGCGAGAAAGGTCCTAAGGAGTCTAACAAAAGAGTGAAAAACTAAGGTTACAGTCATATCTGAGAGTGGTAACCTTAGTCAAATGACTTGCAATGAACTGAGAGGAAAATTACTTGCTTATGAGATCACTCACTTAAAAAATGTTACAAAAAAGAAAAGAGTGGCTCTCAAATCATGTATTGAGTCAATGGGTGATGAATTCAATGATAATTTATCAGATGACAAATTTGTGCTTTTTGCCAGAAAACTTAGGAGAATGATGAAACTAAGAGGAAGAAGCAAGGGAAACAACTCAAGAGGACCAAAGAAGGACCTAAGCAAGGTCATTTGCCACAACTGTACAGAACTGAAACACTACAAATATGATTGTCCAAAATTGAATAAAGAAGACAAGTTCCAACAAGATAAGAAGAAGGGGCTTATGGCCTCTTGGGAAGATCTGGAGAATGATTCCGATGAAGATGAAGATTCAGACAACAACTCTCAAGCCTGCTTTATGGCTGACCACAGCCAACCTGATGAGGTAATTTTTATTGAGCCTTCTAATAAAGACCTTCATCTCATGGTTGATCATCTCACTGAAAAATTAAGAACTTTTCTGAACCAATGTCATGAACTTGAAAATGAAAATGACATCCTAAAGGCTGAAAATGCTTTCCTAAAAAGAAAAAGTAGGGGAAGCCGAAACCACTATTGATCTCAAGAGGTTTAAGGCTAAACTTAGAGGTTGTGAAAAATAGCACTCTGTTATTGCATACTTGAATTGTTTTGAAGAGAATGAATGGTTACATAAAGAGGTTAAAGGTTTAAGACAAGATCTAGCAAAATTTGCTCAAAGTTCTGAAAATTTGGATAAACTGTTAGCTAGTCAAAGACCTCTTTATGAAAAAGCTGATTTGGATTATTGTGAAAGATTAAAATTTATTTTCAAAACTTCACAATTTGAAAATGTGGCATCCACTTCTAAAGACACAAGATTTCAAAACCCAATTCACCTTAAAAAATCAGCAATTAATAAATTCTGTCACATATGCAATAAAAATGGTCATTTTCCTATTCCATGTTTCATTTTTGAAAGAAAAATTAGTGATAAAGTTTTCAAAATAGTTGACAAATACAATGTACTGGGTCAGCAAAGATGGTTTAACATTAAAGGATCCAAAAAGATTTGGATACCTAAGGTTACTTAAGAGCTTTGTACAAGTTTGCCTAGCATTCAAAAATAAGGGTGACATGTGGTACTTGGATAGTGGATGCTCTAGGCATATGACTGGAAAGTCTACGTTCTTTATCAAACTTGATAAATACGATGGAGGCTTTATAACTTTTGGTGACAATAGTAAAGAAAAATTGTGGCCATAGGTAAAGTTGGTAAGGGTTTCTCTTCTTTCCTTAATGATGTATTTTTAGTTGACGGACTGAAACACAATCTTTTAAGAATTAGTCAATTATGTGATTAGGATATTTGGTTATCTTTATGAAATTGGAATGCTTAGTTGTGTGTGAGAAATCCGGTGAAATTTTGTTTGAAGCTAAAAGGTGCAACAATGTGTATGGACTTACTTTAGAGAACTAAAAGAACAAAATGTAGCATGTTTCACTTCTATGAACTCCAAAAAATGGTTATGGCATAAGAAATTAGGATATGCAAGCATGTTTCGAATTTCTAAACTTGTAAAGAAAAATTTGGTTAGAGGTTTTTCTAATATAAAATTTGACAAAGACATCACTTGTGATGCTTGTCAATTAGGTAAACAAACTAAACTTCTTTTAAGCCCAAGGATGACATCTCAACTAAAAGGCGATTGAAAATGCTACACATTGATCTTTTTGGTCCTACTAGAACTCAAAACTTAGGTGGCAAATATTATGGTTTAGTAGTGGTTGATGACTATACTAGATATATATGGGTTCTTTCTTAACTCATAAAAATGATGCTTTCAATACTTTTTCAACTCTTTGCAAAAAGATCCAAAATGAAAAGGTTTTGAAAATTATTTGCATAAGAAGTGATAATGGAAAAGAGCTTGAAAATTAAGATTTTGAAACTTTTTGTGATGAATTTAAAATTTTTCATAATTTTTCGTGTCCTAGAACCTCCAATAAAATAGGATTATTGAAAGGAGAAATAGAAGTCTCCAAAAAATGGCTAGGGCTATGCTATGTGTAAATGAAGTTCTTAAATTCCTTTGGGTAGAATCTGTTAACACAGCTTGCTATATCTTGAATAGGATCATCATTAGAAAAGGGTTAAAGAAAACTCTATATGAGTTTTGGAAAGGGGTACCACCAAATCTCAAGTACTTTCATATTTTTGGATGCAAATATTTTTTATTAAACACTAAATATAATCTTGAAAAAATTGATCCAAAATCTTATGAGAACATCTTTTTTGGTTACTCAACCACTAGTAAAGCATATTGAGTTTATCTCAAAGAACATAGAACTATAGAGGAATCTATACATCTTTTATTTTGTGATACTAACACTCTTACAAGTGGTGTTGTAGAAGATGATGCAGGAACTGAAGATGAATTAAGCTCACAAAAAGATCAAGAAAATGATACATTTGTTCCAACTGTGGAAAATGCTGGCTCTATCTCTACAGATCAAAATTCAAGAGACAATTCTGTTTTGTCTCCCACTGAAGCTAGAGATTCTAGAACTGTGAATCCTGCAGAATCAAATCAAGGCCAAACTGAAATTTCTCCACAAAAATCTAAAGAATGGAAGTTCTTGAAGAACTATCCTCATGAATTCATCATTAAAGATCCATCCCATGGAGTAACCACTAGATCCTCAAGTAGAAAGAAATCCAAACTCAACATCTTTGCTCTTTTATCTTAAATGGATCCCCAAAATGTGAAAGAAGCACTTGAAGATCCATCGTAAGTTAAGATAATGGAAGAAAAGTTGGTCCAATTCGAAAAAGAAGGAGGTTTGGTGTAACACCCTACCACATAGAGTCTTATACTTAAGTCATAAAGCTGAGGTGGCAAGGTATTACGACCTCTAAAAGTAAAATATATATACTAAGAATAATAATAATAGTTGAAAGAAATTTTAACTAGAAGCCTGTGAAGAAGAGTTAAGTAAAGCGTTAAACAGAAAATCGCGTCACTCGTGTAAGCGATAAATATGAGAGAAGTGTTCCAAAGATACATATAGCAAGGCTTCTGACTC
>NC_029778.3:44572139-44583991 GCF_000817695.3 Arachis duranensis
TATATATATATATATATATAAGATTCCCAAAAGGCCCAGAATACAATTTACAGAACTTGTTTCTCCAAGTCGACCTCTAAGAGGGACAAAAACATAAAATATACATAGTAGAGATATAATAGTATCTATATGTACAACTTAACCAAAGCATAACCCCAAAAGACTAGGATCCTTCGTTGACAGAAGCTCCCATAATGCTCCAACGAGGTGCGTCTTGACTTGCATATGAAAACCATAACATATGTATGGAGTGAGAACCAGAGGTTCTCAACATGGTAATGATGCCTGAGCATCCTTTCCATCTTTTCCTAGTGAATTTGCATTTGAATTACTAAGTTTAATCAATATTTAATTACTTTAAGCCACTATGAATGCTACTTTGAGTTGTTTGCAATTTTTGTTTATTTCAGGTAGCATTCAGATATATTTGGCAGAGTTTTGTAGCAGAAAAGGATGAAAGCGAATGATGCTATCAACCCCGACCTCCTTGCACTCAAACAAGAATAACCTGAGATACAGAGGTCCAATTGACGTGATTCTAGTGGCATTGGAAAGCTAACTTCCAAAGCTTTCCAATGGTCAAGTTCAGCGCCAACATGAAAAGTTCCAAAGGAATTCGCTTTGCCTCCTCCAAGCTGAACTTGGCTCCTTCCAAGTTCAGCGCCAGCTTGAAGACTCCAAAGGGGGAATGCGCACACCATTCCATGCTGAACTTGGTTTAATCCAAGTTTGGCATGGATTCAAGGAAAACAAAGGAAACACACTGCCTCATCCATGCTGAACTTGAGAATTCCCAAGTTCAACGTAAACCTTAATGAATCAAGTGGTCCCCAATTCGTCCAAAGGCTGCACGGATCAATTTAAAATAATTTTGATTTAAACTTTTATTTTATTTATAATTAGGAAAATATTTAGTTTAGGAATTATATTTTACATTAATTAGGATTAGATATAAAAGGGAAAAGAATCAACCCTTCGAACTCTTCTCTTCTCTTCTACCTTATTCCGCAATTTACAATTTTTTAGAATCCTAGTTTTCTCTTTGAACCATGAGCAACTAAACCTCCACTGTTAAGGTTAGGAGCTCTGTCTATTATATGGATTGATAATATTGCTTTTCTATTTTAATTCATGTACTGATTTATAATTCAAGAATTGTTCTCGTTCTTTATTTTATGAATCTAGGTGGAACAGAAGTATGCCCTTGGTTCTAATTGAGTTCTTGTATAACTTGGAAAAGCTCTTTAATTAAACAACAGCTTGAAAATAATTTCTCCTAAATTTCTAATTATCTGTACTTAATGGGATACGTGACATATAATCCTCTTATATTTGGGTAATTAGGGTTTTTGTGGCATATAAACTGGAACTGAACATCACCCTATAATTGGAATTAAGTGACCAAGGAATTGGCGGTTGATGAATTTTAGAGGAGACTAAAAGGGTCTAAGGAATTAGGGTTTAGTCACATATAGTTTGCCATGAATTAAATCTTGCATGATTAAAATAGTTAGTGAAAAAAGTCAATTCGAAATAATAGATATCTCTAAAGCCTTAACTGTTTCTCCATATATTATTCACAACTTGTTTATTGCTTGCTTTTCTGATTTTTTGAATTACTGTTTGATGCTTTTGAACTCTCAACATTCTTTTCTATTTGTCTAATTAAGTAAATCATTCAATCATTGTTGCTTAGTCCATCAATCCTTGTGGGATCGACCCTCACTCACCTGAGGTATTACTTGGTACGATCCGGTGCACTTACCGGTTAGTTTGTGGATTGTACATTCCGCACCAAGTAACAGTTCCCACATAACTAACATATAAGGTCCCGAAAAAGGCAAAGGCGATCCTAGAACTTCAGACAACAGATTATAAAACTTAAAGATTTAAAACGAAAACCATAAACATGATGGTTCTCTATGGTTCTTCAATTTAACTAAATTCTAACTAAAACTCTCGATTATTTCCCCTTCCTCCATAATCCTCCCAAATACCAGTAGAACTACACAGACAAACAAAACAAGCAAAGTAAACATAAGTAGAATACATGCAGATAGCAATTATAGCAGGTAAGCATAGATTATCAATTAGACAATCCCAAAAAATGTGAACTCAAACAAAATAGACAAATGCATATGATGAATGCCTGCCCTATTGCTGATCATATCATCTATCGGTTATATAGCCAACCCGACACGTCCTGGTAGCTGACCATGGACTGAAACACCCATGTGGAGTAAGTGGGTTTGAGCTACAACCCCTTACTACTACCCGCTTAACCCAAAGTCAGTGGAATAACCACTACTGTGGCTACTATCCAGGCGGGTGTTTAAAAGCTCAACTTGGAGCAAGTGGGACAAACCACAATCCTTGTTACTGCCCAGGCATCGCAATCACTGACCTGGAGCAAGCAGAATGAACCACCATCCTTGTTACTGCCCAGTCTTTGCAATCACTGACCTGGAGCAAGCGGGACGAACCCCCATCCTTGCTACTACCCAGGTATCTTAAGCATTGATCTAGAATAAGCGGGACGAACCAATATCTTTGCTACTGCTCAGGTATTTCAAACATACATTCATTTATTACTCCATAATTAAATTCATTTCTTTATAACTCTTTTTCCCTATCTCATACCCAGAGCAAGTGGACATCGCCACTGCCTACTACCCGGTCACATATATCTCATTAAATTACAAATCCTCATTAATCTTATCATCTTCATTAAATCAAGCATCCCCTTCCTCAACTCCTTCGATACCAATTCTATCTTCTCCCACTCACTAACCCTTACTCTTTAACCCTAAACCTAACTAATAGACCTTAAACAAAGTTTCTAGTTTTTTCTACAACTTTGAAAATTCAATTTTTACGCATAACTTTTGACGTCCATAAGGTAGCGTTTGTTTGTGAGACAGAGACTGAGAGACAGGAACTTAAAAAAGCCTTAGTATTCTGTTTGGCATAGTAGCGTGCAGGACTGAGTTTTGTCTCAGTATCCTATTTGGTTTGAGTTAAAACTAGATACTAAAATTGTTAAATTTACAATTATACCCTTAAATTTTGTATGAAACCCTAATCTCAAATCCAGATTTCAATTTTTTAGAAATGTCGCTATAACCCACGTCATACCTCTTCTTGTCTCCTCTCCGCAAATCTTCCAGTCTTCTCCGTCACCGATAGAAACACCGAATACGACCGAGCGACAACAGTGTGCCTATCTCCTGTGGTTCACAATCGTGTCTTGAAGCCTCTGACATTCCTCTCATTGCTGTGGATTGCGTGCTTCCAGGTCTGTGCCACCACCGTTGATGAGCGGATAATTTATACGCTTTTTGGGGGTAATTTCATGTAGTTTTAGTATGTTTTAGTTAGTTTTTAGTATATTTTTATTAGATTTTAGGCAAAATTCATATTTCTGGACTTTACTATGAGTTTGTGTATTTTTTTGTGATTTTAGGTATTTTCTGGCTGAAATTGAGGGAGCTGAGCAAAAATCTAATTCAGGTTAAAAAAGAACTGCTGATGTTGTTGGATTCTGACCTTCCTGCACTCGGAATGGATTTTTTGGAGCTACAGAAGTCCAATTGGCACGCTCTCAGTTGGGATGGAAATTAGACATCTAGGGCTTTCCATCAATATATAATATTCCATACTTTGCTCGAAGATAAACGATGTAAACTGGCGTTTAACACCAGTTCCAAGTTGCATTCTGGCGTTGAACGCCAGAAACAGGTTGCAAGTTGGAGTTAAATGCCAGAAACAGGTTACAACCTGACGTTTAACTCCAGAAACAGCCCAGGCATGTGAGAAGCTCAAGTCTCAGCCCCAGCACACACCAAGTGGGCCCCAGAAGTGGATTTCTGTACTATCTATCTTAGTTTAGTCATTTTCTGTAAACATAGGTTACTAGTTTAGTATTTAAACAAATTTTAGAGACTTATTTTGTACCTCATGACATTTTAGATTTAAACTTTGTACTTTTTGACGGCATGAGTCTCTAAACTCCATTGTTGGAGTGAGGAGCTCTGCAGCGTCTCGATGAATTAATGCAATTATTTCTATTTTCTATTCAAACACGCTTGTTTCTATCTAAGATGTTCATTCGCACTTCAATATGAAGAAAGTGATGATCCGTGACACTCATCACCATTCTCAACCTATGAATGCGTGTCTGACAACCACCTCTGTTCTACATTAGATTGAATGAGTATCTCTTGGATTCCTTAATTAGAGTCTTCGTGGTATAAGCTAGAATCCATTGGCAGCATCCTTGAGAATTCAGAAAGTCTAAACCTTGTCTGTGGTATTCCAAGTAGGATTCAGGGATTGGATGACTGTGACGAGCTTCAGACTCGCGAGTGTTGGGCATAGTGACAGACGCAAAAGGATCAATGGATCCTATTCCGACATGATCGAGAACCGACAGATGATTAACTGTGCGGTGATAGTGCATTTGGACCATTTTCACTAAGAGGACGGATGGTAGCCATTGACAATGGTGATCCACCAACACACAGCTTGCCATAGAAGGAACCTTGCGTGCGTGAAGAAGATGACAGTAGGAAAGCAAAGATTCAGAAGACAAAGCATCTCCAAAACTCCAACACATTCTCTATTACTGCGTAACAATTACTCGTTTCATGCTCTTTCACTTTTTACAATTGAAACTAAAGAACCCAATTGGTATCCTGACTAAGAATAATAAGATAACCATAGCTTGCTTCAAGCCAACAATCTCCGTGGGATTGACCCTTACTCACGTAAGGTATTACTTGGACGACCCAGTGCACTTGCTGGTTAGTTGTGCGGAATTACATAGTGTGAGTGTAATTTTCGTGCACCACGTTTTTGGTGCCGTTGCCGGGGATTGTTTGATTTTAATAACTGACGGTGAATCTTGTTGCTTAAATTAGAAAAATTTTGTCTTTTGGGTCATAGTCTTTTATTTTCTTTTAAAAAAATTTTCAAAAATATTATTTTTCTTTATTAATTTTTAGTTTTTATGTGAGTTTAGTGTCATGTTTTAAGTTTGGTGTCAATTGCATGCTTTTCTTTATCTTTCAATTTTTGAATTGCATGTTTTTATTTTCCTTTAAAAATACCTTTTTAAAACACGTTACATTTATAGCTCAGTTGGTTAAAGCATGTGCTTGTCTTCTTGGTAATTGGGCATCTTCCTTTTAAAACTTTTCAAAAATAATTTTTCTTTGATTAAATCTTGTGCCAAACTTTAAGTTTGGTGTTCTCTTGTTAATTTTCCTTTAATTTTCAAAAATTTTATTGTGGTTTTCTAAAAATTTTAAGTTTGTTGTTCTATCTTTTCTTCTTGTTGTTCTTGTGAGTCTTCAAGGTGTTCTTGAGTCTTCTTTGTGTTTTGATCTTAAAATTTTAAAATTCGGTGTGCCTTGGTGTTTTCCCTCCAAAATTTTCGAAAACAAGGAGCATTGGATTTAAAAATTTTAAGTCTTGTGTCTTTTGTGTGTTTTTCTCTTTCTAATAAAATTCAAAAATAAAAAAATTATCTTTTCTAACTATTTTTAAGCAATTATTTTGAATTTTTTTTAGAAAAATTCAGATTTCAATTTCAATTTTTTTCAAATATTATCCTTTTAAGATTTTTAAAAAATCATATCTTTTTCAAAAATATCCTAACCACTTTTTCTCTCCTCACTTTTTCGAAAATTTTCATAAAATATTTTTAAATTTTTTTATTTTTATTTTATTTTAGTTTTTATTTTATTTTATTTTATTATTTCAAAAATTTTTTTGTAATAAAATAAATCCACGTCATCTCCTTTTCTCCATCATAGACCTAAGTGGAAATGAACAGTCCAAAAGGACTCTGGGGTCATATGCTAACCCCACTACTGCTTCATATGGGAGTAGTATCTGTATACCCTCCATTGGAGTCAGTAGTTTTGAGTTGAATCCTCAGCTCATTATCATGGTGCAGCAAAGTTGGCAGTATTTCAGTCTTCCACAGGAAGAACCTACAGAGTTTCTGGCACAGTTTTTACAAATTGCTGACACAATACATGATAAAGAAGTAGATCAGGATGTCTACAGATTATTACTGTTTCCATTTGCTGTAAAAGACCAAGCTAAGAGGTGGTTAAATAACCAACCTAAGGCTAGCATAAGGACATGGAAACAGCTGTCAGAAAAATTCCTGAATCAATACTTCCCTCTAAAACGGATGACACAGCTAAGGCTGAACATCCAAGGCTTTAAACAAGGAGATAATGAATCCCTTTATGATGCCTGGGAGAGATACCAAGAGATGCTAAGAAAATGCCCTCTGAAATATTTTCAGAATGGGTGCAGTTAGACATCTTCTATTTTGGGCTTACAGAGAAAGCTCAGATATCTTTGGACCACTTAGCTGGTGGATCTATACACATGAGAAAGACAATTGAGAAAGCTCAAGAGCTCATTGATACAGTTGCCAGAAATCAGCATCTGTACCTAAGTAGTGAACCTTCCATGAAAGAAGAAGCTAAAACAGTAACTGCTGAAGTCAGTCATGCAGAACAAGTTACTGAATTCAATCAACAATTAGATTTTCTAACAAAACAGCTAGCCGAATTCAAGGAGATATTACAAGACACAAGAATGGATAATATGAACATGGAAGTACAGTTGAAGCAAACAGAACAGCAGTTATCAAAACAAATAACTGAAGAGTGCCAAGCAGTTCAATTAAGAAGTGGGAAGACATTAAATACCTCACTTCAAGGCAGCAGGAAGCCAAGAAATGAACAAATTGCTACCCAAAATCCCTCTGAGGACAGTAAAAGCCCAGAGAGGAATAATTCTGGCGCTCAAATGCCAGAAAAGGGTGGAGAGTTGGCGTTAAACGCCCAACCCATGCTCAGTTCTGGCGTTCAAATGCCAGAAACAAGTAAGGAACCGGCGTTGAACTCCCAAAGGAAGCTCAGTTCTGGCGTTCAGATGCTAGAAACAAGTAAGGAATTGGCGTCTAATGCCACTCCAGCTTCCAACCCTGGCATTCAAATGCTAGTGAGGGATCAGACACATACAAGTGCTAATGGCAACCCCTCTAAAAAGGCTTCTACAACCACATCTGTAGAAAATAAACCTGCAGTAACTACAGTTGAGGAATACAAAGCCAAAATGCCTTATCCTCAGAAACTCTGCCAAGCGGAACAGGATAAGCAATTTGCCCTTTTTGCAGACTACCTCAGGACTCTTGAAATAAAGATTCCGTTTGCAGAGGCACTTGAGCAAATACCCTCTTATGCTAAGTTCATGAAAGAAATCTTAAGTCATAAGAAGGATTGGAGAGAAACTGAAAAAGTTTACCTCACTGAAGAATGCAGTGCAGTCATTCTAAAAAGCTTACCAGAAAAGCTTAAAGATCCCGGAAGCTTTATGATACCATGCACATTAGAGGGTACTTGTACCAAGCAAGCTCTATGTGATCTTGGGGCAAGTATCAACCTAATACCTGCATCTACTATCAGAAAGCTTGGTTTGACTGAAGAAGTCAAACCAACCCGGATATGTCTCCAACTTGCTGATGGCTCCATTAAATACCCATCAGGTGTGATTTAAGACATGATTGTCAAGGTTAGGCCATTTGCCTTTCCCACTGACTTTGTGGTACTGGAAATGGAGGAGCATAAGAGTGCAACTCTCATTCTAGGAATACCTTTCCTAGCAACTGGATGAACCCTCATTGACATCCAAAAAGGGAAATTAATTCTGAGAGTCAATGAGGACGAGTTTAAGTTGAATGTTGTCAAAGCTATGCAGCATCCAGACACCCCAAACGACTGCATGAGCATTGATATTATTGACTCTCTGGTGAAAGAGGTCAATATGACTGAGAGTCTCGAATCAGAGCTAGCGGATATCTTTAAAGATGCTTAGCCTGATCTGGAGGAACCAGAGAGAATAATAAAACCTCTGAAAATCCCTCAGAAAGAGGATAAACCTCCTAAACCCGAGCTCAAACCATTACCACCATCCCTGAAATATGTATTTCTGGGAGATGGTGACACTTTTCCTGTAATCATAAGCTCTACCTTAGAGCCACAGGAAGAGGAAGCACTAATTCAAATGCTAAGGACACACAAGACAGCTCTTGGGTGGTCCATCAGTGATCTTAAGGGCATTAGCCCAGCCAGATGCATGCACAAGATCCTATTGGAGGATGACGCTAAGCCAGTGGTTCAACCACAGAGGCGGCTGAATCCAGCCATGAAGGAGGTGTTGCAGAAAGAGGTCACTAAATTACTAGAGGCTGGGATTATTTATCCTATTTCTGATAGCCCCTGGGTAAGCCCTGTCCAAGTCGTCCCTAAGAAGGGTGGCATGACAGTGGTTCATAATGAAAAAAATGAACAGGTTTCTACAAGAACAGTTATAGGGTGGCGTATGTGTATTGATTATAGAAGGCTCAATATAGCTCCCAGAAAGGATCATTTTCCTTTACCATTCATAGACCAGATGCTAGAAAGACTAGTAGGTCATGAATACTACTGCTTCCTGGATGGATATTCATGTTATAATCAAATTGTAGTAGATCCCCAGGATCAAGAGAAAACAACATTCACATGTCCATCCGGAGTATTTGCGTACAGAAGGATGCCATTTGGTTTATGCAATGCACCTGCAACCTTTCAAAGGTGCATGCTCTATATTTTCTCTGATATGGTGAAAAAATTTCTGGAAGTCTTCATGGATTACTTTTCAGTATTTGGAGACTCATTTAGCTCCTGTCTTGACCATCTAGCACTTGTTTTAAAGAGGTGCCAAGAGACTAACCTGGTTTTAAACTGGGAGAAATGTCACTTTATGGTGACTGAAGGAATTGTCCTTAGGCACAAAATTTCGAACAAGTGAATAGAGGTGGATCAAGCTAAGGTAGAGGTAATTGAAAAATTACCACCACCTGCCAATTTTAAGGCAATCAGAAGCTTTCTGGGGCATGCATGATTCTATAAGAAGTTTATAAAAGATTTTTCAAAAATCGCCAAACTTCTGAGTAATTTGCTAGCTGCTGACACACCATTTATCTTTGATAAGGAGTGTCTGTAGGCGTTTGAGACTCTGAAAGCTAAGCTGGTTGATGAGCGGATAATTTATACGCTTTTTGGCATTGTTTTTAGGTAGTTTTTAATAGGTTCAAGCTACTTTTAGGGATATTTTCATTAGTTTTTATGTTAAATTCATATTTCTGGACTTTACTATGAGTTTGTGTGTTTTTCTGTGATTTCAGGTATTTTCTGGCTGAAATTGAGGGACCTGAGCAAAACTCTGATAGAAGGCTGACAGATGATTGCTGATGCTGTTGGAATCTGACCTCCCTACGCTCGAAATAGATTTTCTGGAGCTACAGAACTCCAAATGGTGCACTCTCAACGGCATTGGAACGTAGACATCCAGAGCTTTCCAGAAATATATAATAGTTTATACTTTATTCGGGAATTGACGACATAAACTGGAGCTCAATGCTAGTTCCATGTTGTTGTCTGGAGTCAAACGCCAGAAACACGTCACAAACCGGAGTTGAACGCCCAAAACACGTTACAACTTGGCGTTCAACTCGAAAAGAAGCCTCAGCTCGTGGATAGATCAAGCTCAGCCCAAATATACACCAAGTGGGTCCCGGAAGTGGATTTATGCATCAATTACTTACCTCTGTAAACCCTAGTAGCTAGTTTAGTATAAATAGAACTTTTTACTAGTTTACTAGGAGCTTTTATCTTGGGACATTTAGTTCTCAGATCATGGGGGCTGGCCTCTCGGCCATGCCTGGACCTTTCACTTATGTATTTTCAACGGTGGAGTTTCTACACACCATAGATTAAGGGTGTGGAGCTCTGCTGTACCTCAAGTTTTAATGCAATTACTATTATTTTCTATCCAATTCGATTTATTTCTGTTCTAAGATATTCGTTGCACTTCAACTTGATGAATGTGATGATCCATGACACTCATCATCATTCTCACCTATGAACGTGCGTGACTGACAACCACTTCCGTTCTACCTTAGACCGGGCGCATATCTCTTGGATTCCTTAATCAGAATCTTCGTGGTATAAGCTAGAATTGATGGTGGCATTCATGGGAATTTGGAAAGTCTAACCTTGTCTGTGGTATTCCGAGTAGGATTCCGGGATTGAATGACTGTGACGAGCTTCAAACTCCTGAAGGCTGGGCGTTAGTGACAGACGCAAAAGAATCACGGGATTCTATTCCAACCTGATTGAGAACTGACAAATGATTAGCCGTGCTGTGACAGAGCATTTGGACCATTTTCACTGAGAAGATGGGATGTAGCCATTGACAACGGTGATGCCCTACATACAGCTTGCCATGGAAAGGAGTAAGAAGGATTGGATGAAAGCAGTAGGAAAGCAGAGATTCAACAGGGACAAGCATCTCCATACTCTTATCTGAAATTGCCACCATTAATTTACATAAGTATTTCTATCCTTTATTATTTAAGCAAGTATCTCTTTATATTTCCCATAACCAATTATTATCCGCCTGACTGAGATTTACAAGATGACCATAGCTTGCTTCATACCAACAATCTCTATGGGATCGACCCTTACTCACGTAAGGTATTACTTGGACGACCTAGTACACTTGCTGGTTAGTTGTGCGGAGTTGTGACAAAGTGTGATTCACGTTTGAGAGCGCTACCAAGTTTTTGGTGCCATTGTTGATGATCACAATTTCGTGCACCAAGTTTTTGGCGCCGTTTGGTGGACGAAATTGTGATTTCTATCTTTTGAGCTTTAGCATATATTTACTCTTAGGGCACTGTTTATTCTCACAACTCCGTTCAACTAACCAGCAAGTGTACTGGGTCGTCCAAGTAATAAACCTTACGTGAGTAAGGGTCGAATCCACAGAGATTGTTGGTATGAAGCAAGCTATGGTCACCTTGTAAATCTCAGTTAGGGAGATTAAAGGGTAATTGTGATTACTGGAATAAAGAAATAAAAAAGGAATAATAAAAGGGATAGAACACTTATGCAGATTCATTGGTAGGAATTTCAGATAAGCGGATGGAGATGCTGTAGAGCTCAGGGACGCCTGCTCTCCTACTGCTTCTATTCAATCCTTCTTACTCCTTTCCATGGCAAGCTTTGTATAGGGGTTCACCATCAACTGTGGCTACTTTCTTCCTCTCGGGGAAATATCCTATGCGGCTGTCATCGGAATACCACAGACAAGGTTAGACTTTCCGGATTCCCAGGATCCTACTCGGAATACCACAGACAAGGTGAGACTTTCCGGATCCTCATAAATGCCGCCATCTATCTAGCTTATACCACGAAGATTCTGTTGGGGAATCTAAGAGATATGCGCCCGGCCTAAAGTAGAACGGAAGTGGTTGTCAGTCACGCGCGTTCATAGGTGAGAATGATGATGAGTGTCACGGATCATCACATTCATCAAAGTTAAGTATAACGTATATCTTGGAATAAGAATAGAAGAGAATTGAATAGAAAGTAATAATAATTGTGTTGAAACTTGAGGTACAGCAGAGCTCCACACCCTTAATCTTTGGTGTGCAGAAACTCCACTGTTGAAAATACATAAGCAAAAGGTTCAGGCATGGCCGAATGGCCAGCCCTCTCCATGATCAAGTGACCGAATGATTCAAAGACTTAAAGTGGTCAAAAGATATCTAATACATTAGATAAATGTCCTATATATACTAGACTAGCTACTAGGGTTTACATGAGTAAGTAATTGATGCATAAATCCACTTCTGGGGCCCACTTGGTGTATGTTTGGGCTGAGCTTGATTAATCCACGAGATAAGGCATTTCTTGGCGTCAAACTTCAGGTTATGACGTGTT
>NC_029778.3:44584091-44584610 GCF_000817695.3 Arachis duranensis
CTCCTCCCTCATTGCTCTTTGATCTTCTCTTATTTCTTGGAGAGTGAGGGCGTGTTCATGGTGTTTCACCCTTAATTGTTCAACATTATGGCTCAAGTCTTCCAAAGGGGTACTAAGTTGCTCCCAATAGTTGTTGGGAGGAAAGTGCATTCCTTGAGGCATTTGTTGATGATGAACTTCCTCATGTTCCTCTTGAGGGCCGTGAGGAACTTCTCTTGTTTGCTCCATCCTTTTCTTGGTGATGGGCTTGTCTTCTTCAATGGAGACATCTCCATCTATGATAACTCCAGCTGAGTAACATAGATGGCATATAAGGTGAGGGAAGGCTAGCCGTGCCATGAGTGAGGACTTATCGGCTATCTTGTAGAGTTCATTGGAGATGACCTCATGAACTTCCACTTCCTCTTCAATCATGATGCTATGGATCATGATGGCCCGATCCACAGTAACTTCAGATCGGTTGCTTGTAGGGATGATGGATCTTTGGATGAACTCCAACCATCCTCTAGCTACAGGCTT
>NC_029778.3:44588866-44589613 GCF_000817695.3 Arachis duranensis
AAAATACAAATATGACCCAAAACATGAAAATTTTGGATCAAAACATATGATGCATGCAAGAACACTATGAATGTCAAGATAAACACCAAGAACATTTTGAAGATCATGATGAATATCAAGAACATATTTTTTTGAAAAATTTTTTATGCAAAGAAAACATGCAAGACACCAAATTTAGAAATCTTTAATGCTTAGAAAATATGAATGCAAAGATGCACATGAAAAACAATAAAAGATACAAAACAAGAAAACATCAAGATCAAACAAGAAGACTTGTCAAGAACAACTTGAAGATCATGAAGAACACTATGAATGCATGAGATTTTCGAAAAGAATGCAAGAAAAATTTTAAAGGCATGCAATTGACACTAAACTTAAAAATTAACACAAGACTCAAACAAGAAACACAAAATATTTTTGATTTTTATGATTTTCTAATTTTTTTGTATTTTTATTAATTTTTTTTCGAAAAACATTTTTGGAAAAAAAACAAAAAATAAAAGAAAAATTTTTGAAAAAGATTTTTGAAAAGAAAGTTACCTAATCTGAGCAACAAGATGAACCGTCAGTTGTCCATACTCGAACAATCCCCGGCAACGGCGCCAAAAACTTGGTGGACGAAATTGTGATAAAAGAATTCCAGGCACTGTTAGAGAAGCTCACAACTCCGTTCAACTAACCAGCAAGTGTACTGGGTCGTCCAAGTAATAAACCTTACGTGAGTAAGGGTCGAATCCACAGAGATTG
>NC_029778.3:44592571-44595679 GCF_000817695.3 Arachis duranensis
AGCTATTTTGTAGAGTTCATTGGATATGACTTCATGAACTTCCACTTCCTCTCCAATCATGATGCTATGAATCATGATGGCCCGATCCACAGTAACTTCAGATCGGTTGCTTGTAGGGATGATGGATCTTTGGATGAACTCCAACCATCCTCTAGCTACAGGCTTGAGGTCCACTCTTCTTAGTTGGACTGGTTTGCCTTTGGAGTCTACTCTCCATTGGGCGCCTTCCACACAAATGTCCATTAGGATTTGGTCCAACCTTTGATTGAAGTTGACCCTTCTTGTGTAGGGGCGTTCATCACCTTGCATCATGGGTAGATGAAACGCCAACCTCATATTTTCCGGACTGAAATCTAAGTATTTCCCCCGAACCATTGTGATATAGTTCTTTGGATTCGGATTCATACTTTGATCATGGTTCCTAGTGATCCATGCATTAGCATAGAACTCTTGAACCATCAATATTCCGACTTGTTGCATGGGGTTGGTTATGACTTCCCACCCTCTTCTTTGGATCTCATGTCGGATTTCCAGATACTCATTCTTTTTGAGCTTGAAAGGGACCTCGGGGATCTTCTCAGCAACAGATAGAGAATTCTGAGCAGAGCCCCTCAAATTTAGCAAATTTAGTCTCTGATCTGTCTAAGGCCACTTTAAGTTTCATGAGTGAAATAAGGTCCTCCATCAGAAATTTGGAGGCACAAGTGGGACAGTTGAGTAAGAAAGTCACTGAAACTCCTCCCAGTATTCTCCCAAGCAATACAGAAGAAAATCCAAAAGGAGAGTGCAAGGCCATTGATGTAATCAATATGGTCGAATGCACAAGGGAGGAGAAGGACGAAAATCCTAGTGAGGAAGACCTCCTGGGACGTCTCTCAAATAAGAAGCAGTTCCCTATTGAGGACCTAAAGGAATCTGAGGCTCATATAGAGACCATAGAGATTCCACTAAATATCCTTCTGTCATTCATGAGCTCTGAAGACTATTCTTCCTCAGAAGAGGATGAAGACGTGACTGGAGAGCAAGTTGCTCAATATCTAGGAGCCATCATGAAGCTGAATGCCAAATTGTTTGGTAATGAGACTTGGGAAGGTGAACCTTCCTTGCTCATTAGTGAACTTGATACATGGGTTCAGCAAACTCTACCTCAAAAAAAAAAAAGATCCTGGGAAATTCTTAATACCCTGTACCATAGGCACGATGACCTTTGAAAAAGCTCTGTGTGACCTAGGGTCAGGCATAAATCTTATGCCACTCTCTGTAATGGAGAAGCTGGGGATCATTGAGGTACAACCTGCCTTATTCTCATTATAATTGGCAGACAAGTCAGTAAGACAAGTTTATGGATCAGTAGAGAACGTGTTGGTAAAGGTTAAAGGCCTTTACATCCCTGCTGATTACATAATCTTAGACACTATGAAGGAAGAGGATGAATGCATCATCCTTGGAAGACCTTTCCTAGCCACAGCAGAAGCTGTGATAGATGTTAAAAGAGGAGAATTAGTTCTTCAATTGAATGGGGACTACCTTGTGTTTAAAGCACACGGCTATCCTTCTGTAACAAGGGAGAGTAAGCATGCAGAGCTTCTCTCAATACAGAGTCAAACAGAGCCCCCACAATCAAACTCTAAGTTTGGTGTTGGGAGGCCACAACCAAACTCTAAGTTTGGTGTTGAACCCCTATATCCAAACTCTAAGTTTGGTGTCGGGAGTCCACAACATTGACCTGACCACCTTTGTGGCTCCATAAGAGCCCACTGTCAAGCTATTGACATTAAAGAAGCGCTTGTTGGGAGGCAACCCAGTTTTTATTTATCTAATTTTATTTTTTATTTAATTGTTATTTTGTGTTTTAGTAGGTTCATGATCATGTGGAGTCACGAAAATATTATTAAAATTAAAAACAGAATCAAAAACAGCAGAAGAAAAATCACACCCTGGAGGAAGGACTTACTGGCGTTTAAATGCCAGTAAGGTGCATCTGGCTGGCGTTCAACACCAGAACAGAGCATGGATCTGGCGCTGAATGCCAGAAACAAGCAACATCCTGGCGTTTGGACGCCAGGAATATGCCCTGAGGAAAGCTGGCGCTGAACGCCAGTAACAAGCATGGAATTGGCGTTCAACGCCAGAAACATGCTACACATGGGCGTTGAACGCCCAGAGTGTGCACCATTTCGGTGTTTAAATGCCAGAATGGTATGCTAAGGCATTTTACATGCCTAATTGGTGCAGGGATGTAAATCTTTGACACCTCAGGATTTGTGGACCCCACAGGATCATCTCAGGATCTGTGGACCCCACAGGATCCCCACCTAACATATTTCCACCTTACCTCCTAACTAATCCTATAACACACTTTCCCAATTACCCCTTCACCACTCACATCCATCCACTCTTCTCCATAAACCCCACCTACCTTCAAAATTCAAAAATCTTTCCCACGCAAACCCACCCTAAATGGTTGAACCTACCCTCTCCCCCTCCCTATGTATACCCCTCCATTCTCCTTCATTTTCACACAACACTACCCCCTCTCCTATACCTTGGCCGAAACCTATATCTCCCCTTCTCCTTCATATTTTCTTCTTCTTCTTCTTCTCTTCTTTCTTCTCTTGCTCGAGGGCGAGCAATATTTTAAGTTTGGTGTGGTAAAAGCATAAGCTTTTTGTTTTTCCATTACCATTAATGGCTCCTAAGGCCAGAGAAATCTCTAGAAAAGGAAAAGGGAAGACAAAAGCTTTCACCTCCGAGTTATGGGAGATGGAAAGATTCATCTCCAAAGCCCATCAAGACCACTTCTATGATGTTGTGGCCAAGAAGAAGGTGATCCATGAGGTCCCTTTCAAGCTCAAGAAAAATGAGTATCCGGAGATCCGACATGAGATCCAAAGAAGAGGTTGGGAAGTTCTAACCAACCCCATTCAACAAGTCAGAATCTTAATGGTTCAAGAGTTCTATGGCAATGCATGGATCACTAGGAACCATGATCAAAGTGTGAACCCAAATCCAAAGAATTTTCTTACAATGGTTCGGGGGAAATACTTAGATTTTAGTCCGGAAAATGTGAGGTTGGCATTCAACTTGCCCATGATGCAAGGAGATGAA
>NC_029778.3:44595718-44612992 GCF_000817695.3 Arachis duranensis
TATTCAACGCTCCATCATCCCTACTAGCAACCGATCTGAAGTTACTGTGGATCGGGCCATCATGATCCATAGCATCTTGATTGGAGAGAAAGTAGAAGTTCATGAAGTCATCTCCCATGAATTCTACAAAATAGCCGATAAGTCCTCTACCATGGCTAGTCTAGCTTTTCCTCATCTTGTTTGCCATCTATGTTACTCAGCTGGAGTTATCATAGAAGGAGACATCCTCATTGAGGAGGACAAGCCCATGACTAAGAAAAGGATGGAGCAAACAAAAGAGCCCACTCATGGAGCCCAAGAGACGCATGAAGAAGCTCATCACCAAGAAATCCCGGAGGTGCCTCAAGGGATGCACTTTCCTCCCAACAACTATTGGGAACAACTCAATACTTCCTTAGAAGATTTGAGTTACAATGTGGAACAATTAAGGGTGGAACATCAAGAGCACTCCATCATTCTCCATGAAATAAGAGAAGATCAAAGAGCAATGAGGGAGGAGCAACAAAGGCAAGGAAGGGACATAGAAGAGCTTAAGGACATCATTGGTCCTTCAAGAAGAAGACGCCACTAAGGTGGACTCATTTCTTGTTCTTATTTCTCTATTTTTCAATTTTTATGCTTCATGTCTATTTATGTTTTGTGCCTCTACTTCATGATCATTAGTAGTTAGTAACTATATCTCAAAGCTATGAATAATTCCATTAATCTTTCACCTCTCTTAAATGAAAAATGTTTTTAACTCAAAAGAACAAGAAGTACATGAATTTCGAAATTATCATTGAATTTAATTTAATTATATTGATGTGGTGACAATACTTTTTGTTTTCTGAATGAATGATTGAACAGTGCATAATTTTGATCTTGTTGTTTATGAATGTTAAAATAGTTGGCTCTTGAAAGAATGATGAACAAAGAGAAATGTTATTGACAATCTGAAAAATCATGAAATTGATTCTTGAAGCAAGAAAAAGCAGTGAAAAAAATTAAATAGAAAAAGCAAGCAGAAAAGGATAGGAGGGCCCAAGGAAATAAAATCCAAGGCCTAAGCGGCTAAATCAAGCTGTCCCTAACCATGTGCTTGTGTCATGAAGGTCCAAGTGAAAAGCTTGATGCTGAGTGGTTAAAGTCGTGATCCAAAGCAAAAAGAGTGCGCTTAAGAGCTCTGGACACCTCTAACTGGGGACTCTAGCAAAGCTGAGTCACAATCTGAAAAGGTTCACCCAGTCATGTGTCTGTGGCATTTATGTATCCGGTGGTAATACTGGAAAACAAAATGCTTAGGGCCACGTCCAAGACTCATAAAAGTAGCTGTGTTCAAGAATTAACATACTTAACTAGGAGAATCAATAACACTATCCGAAATTCTAAGTTCCTAGAGAAGCTAATCATTCTGAACTTCAAAAGAAAAAGTGAGATGCCAAAACTGTTCAGAAGCAAAAAGCTACAAGTCCCGCTCATCTAATTAGAATTAATATTCATTGATATTTTGGAATTTATAGTATATTCTCTTCTTTTTATCCTAATTTATTTTCAGCAAAAAGCAACAATTTAAGTTTGGTGTTGTGATGAGCGGATAATTTATACGCTTTTTGGCATTGTTTTTAGGTAGTTTTTAATAGGTTCAAGATACTTTTAGGGATATTTTCATTAGTTTTTATGTTAAATTCATATTTCTAGACTTTACTATGAGTTTGTGTGTTTTTCTGTGATTTCTGGTATTTTTGGCTGAAATTGAGGGACCTGAGCAAAACTCTGATAGGAGGCTGACAAAGGACTGCTGATGCTGTTGGAATCTGACCTCCCTGCACTCGAAATGGATTTTCTGGAGCTACAGAACCCCAAATGGCCCGCTTATAACGGCGTTGGAAAGTAGACATCCAGAGCTTTCCAGAGATATATAATAATCTATACTTTATTCGGAAATTGACAACGTAAACTGGCGCTCAACGCTAGTTCCATGTTGCTGTTTGGAGTTAAACGCCAGAAACACGTCACGAACCGGAGTTGAACGCCCAAAACACGTTACAATTTGGCGTCCAAATCCAAAAGAAGCCTCAGCTCATGGATAGATCAAGCTCAGCCCAAACATACACCAAGTGGGCCCCAGAAGTGGATTTATGCATCAATTACTTACCTCTGTAAAGCCTAGTAGTTAGTTTAGTATAAATAGAACTTTTTACTAGTTTACTAGGAGCTTTTATCTTGGGACGTTTAGTTCTCAAATCATGGGGGCTGGCCTCTTGGCCACGCCTGGACCTTTCACTTATGTATTTTCAACGGTGGAGTTTCTACACACCATAGATTAAGGGTGTGGAGCTCTGCTGTACCTCAAGTTTTAATGCAATTACTATTATTTTCTATCCAATTCGATTTATTCCTATTCTAAGATATTTGTTGTACTTCAACTTTATGAATGTGATGATCCATGACACTCATCATCATTCTCACCTATGAACGTGCGTGACTGACAACCACTTCCGTTCTACCTTAGACTGGGCACATATCTCTTGGATTCCTTAATTAGAATCTTCGTGGTATAAGCTAGAATTGATGGCGGCATTCATGGGAATCCGGAAAGTCTAAGCTTGTCTGTGGTATTCTGAGTAGGATTCCGAGATTGAATGACTATGACGAGCTTCAAACTCCTGAAAGCTGGGCGTTAGTGACAGACGCAAAAGAATCACGGGATTCTATTCCAACCTGATTGAGAACCGACAGATGATTAGCCGTGCTGTGACAGAGCATTTGGACCATTTTCACTGAGAGGATGGGATGTAGCCATTGACAACGGTGATGCCCTACATACAGCTTGCAATAGAAAGGAGTAAGAAGGATTGGATGAAAGCAGTAGGAAAGTAGAGATTCAACAGGGACAAGCATCTCCATACGCTTATCTGAAATTCCCACCATTAATTTACATAAGTATTTCTATCCTTTATTATTTAAGCAAGTATCTCTTTATATTTCCCATAACCAATAATTATCCGCCTGACTGAGATTTACAAGATGACCATAGCTTGCTTCATACTAACAATCTCTGTGGGATCGACCCTTACTCACGTAAGGTATTACTTGGACGACCCAGTACACTTGCTGGTTAGTTGTGCGGAGTTGTGACAAAGTGTGATTCATGTTTGAGAGTGCTACCAAGTTTTTGGCGCCATTGTTGATGATCACAATTTTGTGCACCACTGGTCACAGCACCAGTCATTTCTGCACCAGACTGGACATTACCATTTGAACTAATGTGTGATGCCAGTGACCATGCCATTGGTGCAGTGTTGGGACAAAGGCATGACAAGCTTTTGCACGTCATTTATTATGCCAGTCGTGTTTTAAATGACGTACAGAAGAACTACACAACCACAGAAAAGAGTTACTTGCAGTGGTTTACGCCATTGACAAGTTCAGATCTTATTTAGTAGGGTCAAAAGTGATTTTGTACGCTGACCATACTGCTCTTAAATATTTACTCACAAAGCAGGATTCAAAACCCAGACTCATAAGATGGGTGTTGCTTCTACAAGAGTTTGATATAGAAATAAGAGTCAGAAAAGGGACAGAGAACCAAGTAGCAGATCACCTGTCCCTAATAGAACCAGTAGAAGGGGCGTCCCTCCCTCTTACTGAGATCTCTGAAAACTTTCCAGATGAGCAACCCTTTTCCGTCCAGGAAGTACCATGGTTTGCAGACATTGCAAACTACAAGGCTGTGAGATTCATACCCAAAGAGTATAGTAGGCAGCAATCAAAGAAATTGATCACGGATGCAAAGTACTATCTTTGGGATGAACCATATCTCTTCAAGAGATGTGCAGACGGAGTAATCCGTAGATGTGTGCCTAAAGAAGAAGCACAGAAGATCCTCTGGCATTGCCATGGATTACAATATGGAGGATATTTTGGAAGTGAGCGAACAGCTACAAGAGTCCTCCAATGTGGCTTCTATTGGCCTACTCTCTATAAAGACTCCCGAGAGTTTGTACTTAATTGCGACAGTTGCCAAAGATCTGGCAATCTGCGTCACAGTTATGCCATGCCTCAACAAGGGATCTTGGAGATTGAGTTGTGTGATGTATGGGGTATTGACTTCATGGGGTCTTTCCCACCATCATACTCAAACACTTATATTCTGGTGGTAGTGGATTATGTATCCAAATAGGTAGAAGCTATTGCAACACCCACTAATGATACTAAGACAGTGCTGAAATTCCTCCAGAAATATATCTTCAGCAAATTTGGTGTTCCTAGAGTACTAATCAGTGATGGGGGCACTCATTTCTGCAATAAACAACTTTACTTTGCTATGGTTCGATATGGAGTTAGCCATCCACAGACAAATGGGCAAGCTGAAGTCTCTAATAGAGAACTTAAAAGAATCCTGGAACGGACTGTGATTAACCGTAGAAGGGATTGGGCAAGAAGCTTGGATGATGCTCTGTGGGCATACAGAACAGCATTCAAGACTCCTATAGGGACCTCTCCATACCAGCTTGTGCATGGAAAAGCCTGTCACTTGCCAGTGGAACTGGAACATAAGGCCTACTGGGCAACCAGATACCTAAACCTTGATGCCAAGTTAGCTGGAGAAAAACGATTGCTCCAGTTAAATGAGCTAGAGGAATTCAGACTTAATGCTTTTGAAAATGCAAAAATTTACAAAGAGAAAGCAAAAAGATGGCATGATAAGAAGCTGTCATCCAGAGTCTTTGAGCCAGGGCAAAAAGTTTTGCTATTTAATTCTAGGCTCAGATTATTCCCCGGGAAATTGAAATCCCGGTGGAGAGGACCATATGTGATTACAAGTGTGTCACCATATGGATACATAGAGCTTCAGGATAATGATTCTAACAAAAAGTTCATTGTTAATGGACAGAGAGTCAAACATTATCTTGAAAGCAATTTTGAGCAAGAATGCTCAAAACTGAGACTTGATTAAAGCTCAGTAATAGTCCAGCTAAAGACAATAAAGAAGCGCTTGCTGGGAGGCAACCCAGCCATTAACAAAGCTTATTTGTAAATTAATTGAATTTTACAGGTTCATATTAATTATCTTTAAGGTAAAATATCAAATTGCACGAGTTCACAGTTACAGAAGGATTCAGAGGATAAAACAGCAAAAAGAAGCTCACTGGTGCAAAAAAGCTAGTAAGAGCTGTTTTGGGCGTTAAACGCTCAACAGAAGCATCTACTGGACGTTTAACGCCAGTAGAGATAGCCATCTGGGCATTAAACGCCAGAAAGAAGCATCTTCTGGGCATTTCTTTCTGGCGTTTAACGCCAGATTTACAGCGTCTTGGGCATTCAGAAAAACGCCCAGTGATAAGCGAGTTTCTGGCATTTAACGCCAGCCAGAAGCAACAGCTGGGCGTTAAACGCCTAGACCAAGCACCAATTGGGCGTTAAACGCCCAAAACATGCAGCAGTTGGGCGTTTAACGCTAGGATTATGGAGGGGAGGAAGTTTTTGTTCCCAACTTGATTTTTTTCAAATTTTCATGATTCCATCCATAATTTCTTGCATAAACACATTACAAATCCTAATTTTTCAAATCCTTTTTCAAAGATATCAAATGTATCTTAATTCTTAAACATAAATCCTTTTCAAATCCTCTCCAACTTCTTTTCAAATCTTTTTCAAAACTCAATTATCTTTTTAAATTCTTCTCAAATCTTTTTTTTAAAATTCATCATATCTTTTTTTCAAAATTTAGATTTATCTTTTTTAAATATCTTTCATATCTTTTCAATTTTAAATTGCATCTTTTTCCTATCATACTTATCTTTTACAAATCATATCTTCAATATATCTTATTCAAAATTTTTGAAAACCCACCTTCTTCCCTTTAAATCCTAGTTCGGCCTCCCCCTCTCCTCCATAGATTGAACTTGGCTCTCTATCTATCCCTCTCCTTTCCTTTCTTTTGCTTGAGGATAACCAAATCTCTAAGTTTGGTGTGTTTATCCGTGATCACTAAACCAATACCCACTAAGATCATGGCTCCTAAGGGAAAACAAACCACTCCAAGAGACAAGAAAGAGAATATTCCAAAACCACTTTGGAATCAAGGGAAGTTCTTAACCAATGAACATTCAGACCATTACTACAAAATAATGGGTCTAAGGTCAGTGATTCCGGAAGTTAAATTCGATCTGAAAGAAGACGAATATCCGGAGATCCAAGAGCAAATTCGAAACAGGAGCTGGAAAATCCTAGCTAATCCTGAAACAAAGGTGGGAAAAACATGGTTCAGGAATTCTACTCTAATCTGTGGCAAACAGACAGGCAGAGAATAGCTGGAACCGCCTTCTATGACTATCAGACTTTAGTCAAAGGGAAGATTGTTCACCTCTACCCTGACAAAATCAGGGAGATCTTATAGGAGAATGATGAGAATAAATAAGAGCTTGGACGAAATTCTAGAGGACATATGCCTCTCTGGAACCAAGTGGACAACCAACACAAAGGGTGTCCTAAATCAACTCAAGAGAGGAGATCTCAAACCAGTCGCCAGAGGCTGGCTGGACTTTATTGGGTGTTCTATACTGCCCACTAGCAACCGCTCTGAAGTCACCATCAAAAGAGCAGTAATGATCTATTGCATTATGTTGGGAAAAGAAGTGAAAGTTCATCAGCTAATTTCTTGTGAACTTTACACAATTGCAAACAAGAACTCTAAAGATGCCAAATTAGCTTATCCAAGCTTAATCTCTATGCTATGTAAAGATACTGGGGGTAAAGATGGGAGTAAATGAGTACATCCCAGTTGAGCAACCAATCACCAAAAAGTCAATGTAAGGACAACAAGTGCAGGACGACCCCATCAAGAGGAAAGCACAGGAGTTCCTCCCAGAAATCCCTCAAATTGAATACTGGGAGCGTCTTGAAGCATTTGTCACCAAGTTGCAAGAAGTTATGGATCAACTAAAGGAAGAACTGCAAAATCAAAGTAGCATGCCTTGCAAACTGCTTAGGGAACAAGAAGAGTAAGGGCGTGAACTGAAGCAACTGAAGCGTCAGAAGCTGTCTCTTGAAGTGCCAAGCACCCCACAGATTAAAGGAGCATCCACCTCCCAAAATAAAGGTTGTTGAGTCCTAATCTTAGCCTTAACTCTGTGATAGTTGTTCTTATTAGGAATTTACCTTAGAAGTTATATATGAGTAGTAGTAATTAGTATATCTATTTTGATTTTATCTCCAATTAAGCTATAATTTATTTTTCTCATCATCATCAAACATAAATAAAATAGCAGATTTTTAGAATAAGGAGGCAATAGTTTTTCAAGTTTTTAATAAGGAAAATTTTAATTATTTATATGTGGTGGCAATACTTTTTGTATTCTGAATGAATGTCTGAACAGTGCATATTTTTTATATTGAATTTTATGAATGTTAAAATTGTTGGCTCTTGAAAGAATGATGAACAAGAGAAATGTTATTGATGATCTGAAAAATCATGAAATTGATTCTTGAAGCAAGAAAAAGCAGTGAAAAAAAAGTAGGAGCAGTAGAAAAATCCAATAGCTCTTTAAACCAAAAGGCAAGGGTAAAAAGGATCCAAGGCTTTGAGCATCAATGGATAGGAGGGCCCAAGGAAATAAATCCAGGCCTAAGCGGCTAAATCAAGCTGTCCCTAACCATGTGCTTGTGGCATGCAGGTCCAAGTGAAAAGCTTGAGACTGAGTGGTTAAAGTCATGATCCAAAGCAAAAGAGTGTGCTTAAGAACTATGGACAGCTCTAATTGGGGACTCTAGCAAAGCTAAGTCACAATCTGAAAAGGTTCACCTAGTTATGTGTCTGTGGTATTTATGTATCCAGTGGTAATACTGGAAAACAAAAAGCTTAGGGCCACGGCCAAGACTTATAAAGTAGCTGTGTTCAAGAATCAACATACTAAACTAGGAGAATCAATAATACTATCTGAATTCTGAGTTCCTATGGATGCCAATCATTCTGAATTTCAAAGGATAAAGTGAGATGCCAAAACTGTTCGGAAGCAAAAAGCTACTAGTCCTGCTAATCTAATTAGAATCTGAGCTTCACTTAAAACTCTGAGATATTATTGCTTCTTGATTTCTTTTTATCCTATTTTATTTATCTAGTTACTTGGGGGCAAGCAACAGTTTAAGTTTGGTGTTGTGATGAGCGGATATTTTATACGCTTTTTGGAGGCAATTTCATGTAGTTTTTAGTATGTTTTAGTTAGTTTTTAGTATATTTTTATTAGTTTTTAGGCAAAATTAATATTTCTGGAATTTACTATGAGTTTGTGTGTTTTTCTGTGATTTCAGGTATTTTCTGGCTGAAATTGAGGGAGCTAAGCAAAAATCTGATTCAGGCTGAAAAAGGACTGCTGATGCTATTGGATTCTGATCTTCCTGCACTCGGAATGGATTTTTTGGAGCTACAGGAGTCCAATTGGCACGCTCTCAATTGGGTTGGAAATTAGACATCCAGGGCTTTCCAGCAATATATAATAGTCTATACTTTGCTCGAAGATAAACGATGTAAACTGGCGTTTAACGCCAGTTCCATGTTGCATTTTGGCATTGAACGCCAGAAACAGGTTACAACCTGACGTTTAACTCTAGAAACAGACCAGGCACTTGAGAAGCTCAAGCCTCAGCCCCAGCACACACAAAGTAGGCCCCAGAAGTGGATTTCTGCACTATCTATCTTAGTTTACTCATTTTCTGTAAACCTAGGTTACTAGTTTAGTATTTAAACAACTTTTAGAGACTTATTTTGTACCTCATGATATTTTAGATCTGAACTTTGTACTTTTTGACGGCATGAGTCTCTAAACTCCATTGTTGGGATGAGGAGCTCTGCAGCGTCTCGATGAATTAATGCAATTATTTCTGTTTTCTATTCAAACACGCTTGTTTCTATCTAAGATGTTCATTCGCACTTCAATATGAAGAAAGTGATGATCCGTGACACTCATCACCATTCTCAACCTATGAATGCGTGCCTGACAACCACCTCCGTTCTATATTATATTGAATGAATATCTCTTGGATTCCTTAACCAGAGTCTTCGTGGTATAAGCTAGAATCCATTGGCAGCATCCTTGAGAATCCGGAAAGTCTAAACCTTGTCTGTGGTATTCCAAGTAGGATTCAGGGATTGGATGATTGTGACGAGCTTCAAACTCACGAGTGTTGGGCGTAGTGATAGACGCAAAAGGATCAATGGATCCTATTCCGACATGATCGAGAACCGACAGATGATTAGCCGTGCGGTGACAGCGCATTTGGACCATTTTCACTGAGAGGACGGATGGTAGCCATTGATAACGGTGATCCACCAACACACAGCTTGCCATAGAAGGAACCTTGCGTGCGTGAAGAAGATGACAGTAGGAAATCAGAGATTCAGAAGACAAAGCATCTCCAAAACTCCAACACATTCTCCATTACTGCGTAACAATTACTCGTTTCATGATCTTTCACTTTTTACAATTGAAACTAAAGAACCCTATTGGTATCCTGACTAAGAATAATAAGATAACCATAGCTTGCTTCAAACCAACAATCTCCGTGGGATCGACCCTTACTCACGTAAGGTATTACTTGGACGACCCAGTGCACTTGCTGGTTAGTTGTGCAGAATTACATAGTGTGAGTGTAATTTTCGTGTACTAACCGTCTCGGAGCTGTGTCTCTTGTCTCTCAATGGACCCAATAAGTTCGTCAAGTACAATATCCATATCTACTTTGACATTTGTTGACTTAATCTGATTTGTTATATTGAGTCTTGATTCTGAACATGCATTCTACAACACATTTTTCTTAAATTCAATTTCAGATAATGCCACCTAACCAAATGAAGAAGGTATATATATAGAGTTATGTATGTAGCTAATGACTTATTGGAACCTGTCGTATTTGCGTTTTTGAATCTATTTTTTTGTTTTTCCAAGTTCAGAATTGCTTTTTATTTTGAAATTATTTTAGAAAAATAAAATGGTTATTTTCCTAATTTGCCTTTGTCCGTTAATTTGTTTGCATCTTCACATGAACCTGTGATCTTTTGTGGTCCTCAATACAATAAAATTGGGGAATTGGAATTGGTAGAAAACTGCTCAAGTTAATTTGGTTCAAGTGTTGATGTTGTGTGAAAATTAAATACAAGTAGCCTTTGCCCCATTCCCCTTTGAATTCTCTTTTTTTTTTCTTTTCCTTTATGGCATTCTATTATTATATCTTTATGGAATTCTATTATTATTTCCTTTAAATACTACTTTCTTGCTCAACTTTTCATCAGTTACAACCTATGGTTACTTTACATTATTACCAATTGATAAGTAACCAATCGGTAGCTACTTGAAGGTTCATAAAACAAGTGACTAACTCACTTAATTGAATTGATCCTAACTTAGTATTTAACATTTTATAGAATAACAAATTTGGTTAACTTTCCAAAACTTATTAAATCCAAAATTAGTTTATATGACCTGCAATAATCAATATCATTTAGTTAGTTGAAATTATAATATATGACCTGGTGTGCCTAATTGATTTGGAAATGTATTTTTACTACTGTTTAACATACTAAGAGTGAAAATTTATTGGAAAAGCTAGAGGTACCAACATTTGATTTCAAATACGACAAAGAATCTCTTTATTGGAGATATCTTGAATTGGAAAATTTGTTTTGATTAGATTCATTAAATAATTTTATTTCGACTAGTTGATTCATTTTTGTGTTGTGTTACTATTTGTTGTTAACCTTGTAAATGTTTTTTGCTTACTATTAAATGTATAGTTTGGTTAACAATGGCTTCCACAAGTAGAAGATCTACAAGTGGTTCGTACGGCATTGGCAACATAACGGGAGAACATTTTTGTGAGTGTGATTTAAGAGCACCGTTACAAGTTTCGAATAGCATGGCCAACTCGGGAAGAAAGTATTACGCGTGTCCAGCAAAGCGATGTAGATAGTTTAGATGGGCAGGTCCAAGTATCCAATATTCTGACATTGGAGATGATCGATCTTGTCAACTGAATTCTAATTTGAAGATGAGCGAATGAGTGGAAAATCTTCATACTGATGTTGTGTATCTGAAATTTTTAGCGTTCCTTCAACTTCTTGTTTCTATGGTCTATGTTATCTTGGTCATTTTATTGTTGTGTAAGTTGTAGTTTGACCTTTGAACTCAAATAGGCAAATGAAAAATTGTAATGACTAGTTTGTGAACATGTTTCAGTAATTTTTGTTGTTAATTATAAAATAAGTACATGTTCAACATGTCTTCTTCTCTTTGTCACTTTATTCTTTTTATTTGATTGACACAAACCAATCTAAGAACAACATATATAGGATTATATGAATTGAGCCATGAAACATTTTATGCCTGTCATCGCTTTTGATTTTGATACTATTTTTCAATATTGATAGAGTTGAATAAGTTTGAATCCAGGGAAAAAATGGTGTTAAGCAATTGCCTTTTCAATATTTCAGGAAATTTGATCAAACCTATTTTGGTTTTGTAACTGATTCTTATTTCTTTAGCCACAAAAAGGGAGAAAAAAGAGGCACTAGTTTGTCTCCAAGCCTTTTTTGTAGAATAAGTTTGATTTCCACTACTTCATCAACATATTCAATAAAACTAGTATACACAGTATCATCTGAGAACCACAAATTATTGACCAAAAACTAAGATAATTGTCATTAACATGATCATGACCATAAATGTTGTACTTAGCAAACAATTCCTGCTCAAGCGACCAAAATAAAGGCCATACCACAATACCAGTAAGACTGTATGAAGAACCTAACCTTATTCTGAACAGAGCAAAATAAAGCGTTACCAAAATATCTATCTAAATGCATACTAAATATAAATTTGTACGTTATACCATCTTAAACATAACCATCTCACAAAATTCTAAAACCCTATAGTGAAAAACTTAATACCCTAAGCCAAACTTATTACCCTTAACCAATGGTCAACTTCATATAATGGAACGCATAAGGCCTATCATCTGTGAATCTGACAAACCGCAGAAGTGTGCATACATATTAGGACTCTCAGCAAACTTCAAAATCACCCTTACCACCTCGTCATCATCGAACCCAAGCTGTGTAAGCTTCTCGCCAACCTTTCACCTCTCGTTCACACCAACAATGGCATCAGCTATCAGTTGGGCATTCTTCATTTGGTCAGCCGAAGATTGTTAAATATGGTCGGCCATCCTCTCCAGTACATCAAGTTATTTTCTCTTCCTCCCATATCACTTTGTGCTTCCTGCACTCGCACCGGCTTCAGAATGTGATGCTTGTCCTTGCATTGCTGGCCCTCCGTTGTTGTCTGGATGTGGAGACATCTCAGACTCATCAAATCCAAATGTAGTGTCTTCTGTCTCTTTGTTAACCTGTTTCTCCGCATCAAAGCCACTAACTGCTGCTGCTCCTGTGGCTCTATCCCTGCCAAATATACCCTCTAGCTAGTGAAATAGAGAAAATGGCTTGCCAGGACTGTAGAACTTGGTTGGATGTTCCTGTGAAAATATAAACTGAATTTAACAAATTTTTTATGAAGTTCCTACTGAAAAACTAGTTACAATAATGAAATTCCAAATAATTTAATAATATACAGAAAAAATGATACTAACAGATAATGAAACTCTTGGAACAATACATGAGAAGATTATGCAACTTTTAATTTCAATGAATATATATATATATATATATATATAATAAACTCTGCCTCTATTCAAAAGACATAAAATAGATGAATGGCTGAGACTTGTATAGATTATAGATTCCAGGTTTAAACTGCCAACAATTAGCCTTCTTACTGTCTACCACAAACTCCTCCATGAAGCCAACAAAAGTGTTAGTGTCTTCATCACTTTTCATGCACCTGTTCTCCATTTTTACCTACCAAAATTAAGATAATCAAAACTGTGCATAAATGATCTAAATTATAATTAATTAACGTAAAACAGGTAGTTGCCATTACAAATAAAACAACAAAAAATAACATAAATAGTAAAAATAATAAAACAGTAGTTGCCATGACAAGTGAAATAGCAAAAAATAACACAAATAGTAAAAATAATAAAATAGGTCATTGCTATTACAAATGAAATAATAAAAAATAACACAAATAGTAAAAATAATAAAATAGGTAGTTGCCATTACAAATAATAATAAAACAACAAACAATATGACAAATAGGTAGTTGTAATTACAAATGAAGATGTGCTATTACAATGTTTCCCGTCTCAACAAGTCATACAAATTAAAATGCGGCCATTACAACAATACTCAATCGATTACGGTGTTTTTTACACTACTCTTACAACACTACTCCATACGACTTGTACGCCACTCTTCATACATCCCAGTTGCTATGTTGTCACGTTAGTGAGTCCACTCGTTTGTGTTTTCAATCACATCAACTATTCCATCCTGTTCTTCGTCTCCATCAGGCATAAATTCATCCAATATGCTACCTTCCTCCTCCGGATCCATCTCCATACTCTTTCAAATGAAATTTTTGCAGCAAACAACAGGCAATAATTATCTGAGATTGTCTTTAAAGGGTAAAAGCTTGGGCTTCTTAAGATGGATCACTTTTTCTTCAGCAAACCAAAGCATTGCTCAATAATATTCCTTGCGGAAGAATGAACCCTATTAAAATATTCTTGGTAATTACGCGGTGCACGTGCTCCCTGGGCCCACTCTCTTACATGATATCGAGTGCTTCTATACGGTGTGAGAAACCCAGACCATTTGTGTAACCAGCATAAACTAAATAGTAATTACCTATAGACAAGTAATGCAAACAAGGCAAGACGTTGGGTGTCGTGAACTCAAGCTAATTGTATAGGCTTAACTCCAAAGATGGTATCATTACTGTGGGGTATCTTAAGACTATTATGACGAGTTATTACATCTCGAAGTACCCGTGAATTAGATGCCGATCCCTCCCATCCACTGAGTACATAGACAAAACCCAACTCCCGGTTACACACTCCTAAGACATTGGAGTAGATTTTACCCTTTCTTGTTCAGTACCTTTCCTTCTCAAACTCGGGGACTGTCACCTCTATATAAGTACCATCTAATGCTCCCAAGCAACCCTATCATCCATAGAAAGTTATGATACTCAGATACATAATCCTTTAGAAAAACATGAATCATACACAATATCGAATAAGCTTTACCTTAAACCTTCTCCATGTGGGGTCTAGACAATCCTCTTCAACTGGTGTAGCCTTGGCAAACAAAAATGCTTTGAATCCGTATTACAACCTTTAAAACTTTATTAAAATACTTACTAACTATCTCACCGGACTTACAAAATCTAACCTGCAGACTACGATTTTTTTTGTGATGCGCTAAGATAATTAAGAAAGTTGCAACATGCTCCAGCAGGCTTACATGACCATCCTCTGTAAGTCCTCCTTGAACTTGGAGCAACTCACACAAATTAGCAAAGGCATTTGTGTTTATTCTCAACTCCCAGATACAATTTCTATCACCCTTACCAACAACATGCTCTAAAGCCTCACGTCTAATTTTACTATTCATTCTTCCACCTAACGATAGTTGGCCACTAGTTCTATCTTTAAAGTAAACAAATAGCGTAAGCACAAAGAACAACACCAAATCTTCATGGTTGGATCTCATCTCTTCATAAAAAGACACGTATCGCTTAATAATTTTTGACCGCTCCATTTCTTCCTGGCAAAATCATTACATAAAAAAATACATACATTCAAAGAAATCTAACACTACTTGATGCAAAATCTGCTATATCTTAGAACCAAAAACAAGATCAAGACACTGAAACCAAAAGACAGTTAACACTATCTAGGTCTAATCATATATATTGAAGTTTATCAAACTTAAGAATGTGATGCTCTTCTTTGGAACCTTAATTATAAAACCTAGTGGATTTAATTGGAAACTTAAAATGAAGTAGTTAATTAAGCATCCACAATTACCATATCAGATGCGTTTTCCTACTACAAGGTTGGCTGATTATTAAAAGAGGCAAATTAAAGTAAGGGCACCACTCACATATAAATTATTAAAATTGGAGTGTCTAATAGAAGCATTATACATACAGGGATTCAAATTTTGTCACACGTGACTATAAATTTATGTCATAATAGAGTATATATATAAAGAGAGTATGATATAATAATTAATGAACCGAATTGATCATGTACTTAACAAAACTACATATATCAAGTTTGGTAATATAGAAAAACTTAAAATTTATATATATACCAACCTTAAAAAATAATTCTCGTTACCTGTTTCTATTGAAGTTTACTTCTCAATTTTAAGTTAGTTTTAAGAAAATCAAAGTCTAGCAAAAGCTGGAGTGCCACTACTCTTTAAACTACGACTAACCTAACAAATTCCTCTTCAATACGATTTCAGAAATCGCAGTGAGTGCACTATTTATAGCCACAACAATCATAGATTTCACAAAACAATTTACACATTCTCACATCAAATAGACATAAATTAGGCAAACAGAGCATCTCAGATTTCAGAACCAAAATATGCATAAGAATGAAAACCAAAATAACCAAGCATGACCAAAACCAATTCATAAGAAGCACATCACAAACGAAATTAAAGAAACAAGGCATGAAAACATATACACATCTATACATCAGAACAAAGAACCAAATCGAAATGAAGAGAGAAAAACCTAGATTCTTTCTATGCATCTAGTTGAACAACGAACAAAATCCACAGAGCATAACTCGCAACATAAAAATTTGACCTAAACCAGTAATGAAATTTGACCCCAACTAACCTAGGTTACACAAACTGTGATGACAACAACGAAGTCTGATGAACTCGACAGCAACAGGGGAGGCTCTCTCAACTGGGTTCCTCGGACGTTATCATGTGAAGGAGCAAATGATAGGACTGTCTTTCTCTTTTTGTTTATGTATATATAACTTGGTGTATTACGCGGTACCTTGATAGATGTCATGTACTTCCAAAATTAACTTATGTGTATATATGTATATATGTATATATGTATATTTTGTGTTATCGTATATATCTATGATATAGCTTTAAGTGTTAACCTTGGGAATAACTAAGTGACATTTCATGAGTAATAGTTTAGTCACGATAAACCGATCAAGGCTTGTACTAACATTTGTTTATAAAATCCGAGTCTAGAACCAAGTAAGTCCCTACGACGAGTAACACCTGAATGTTTGGCATTGGTCATGACGTGTCGAAAGTTGGGGTGTTACAACAGACCTTCATCAACTACACATGAGGCTGGCTCTTCGAAGGCTAAAGCAGCAAAGGGCAAAAGTCCCATGACAGAACAGGAAACCCATCTTCTCCTCCTCCTCGTTCGACTTCTTGTCCTCCAAGACGCTCAGCCCCTTCCTCACGACCATCCAAAGGTAACAAAAGACCTTTTCTTCACTCTGTCAAAGAACCCATTTATCCTGACCCTGTTGCATTCAAAACCCATTTTGGAAAACACCCCGCTCTCATTTTGATCTTCTAAGATTTCTTTATTGCATGGACTTTGAATTTCACAGAGATGTTGTCTCAAAACGACCTCTATGTTCCTCTTATGTTGCTGATTTGAATTCGTTGGCTGGAAAAGGAATAGACTTTGTTGAAAATTTTCGAGCTTTAGATTGGGAAAGGCTATTTGAAATTCAACAACCTATTTACCCTGACTTGGTCCGAAAATTTTATGCAAACATGAAATATAGTAAGGTATGTGTTCACTCTTATGTTAAAAGCTGTCAAATGCTTTTAAATCATGAAAACATCAGTGAATCCCTTGCTTACACAAATGTAGGAGTTAATGTCTATGTCTCTAAAAAGTGGGATAATCATTTTTGAGTTTCTCACCAAGATGTTCTGGTCAACATTTGTGAAAACATCTCCCTCATGAATGGTGTTACTCCCTGGTGCGCGAAATTGTGAACTATACTTTTTCACAACTCTCATAATCCCCGGTAATGGCTCCAAAAACGTGGTGGCTCAATACCATGGCATTACACAACTTCGCACAACTAACCAGCAAGTGCACTGGGTCGTCCAAGTAATAAACCTTACGTGAGTAAGGGTCGATCCCACGGAGATTGTTAGTATTGAAGCAAGCTATGGTCATCTTGTAAATCTTAGTCAGGCAAACTCAAATGGTAATGATGATGAACGAAAATAACACAAAGATAAAGATAGAGATACTTATGTAATTCATTGGTAGGAACTTCAGATAAGCGCATGAAGATGCCTTCCCTTCCGTCTCTCTG
>NC_029778.3:44613546-44615448 GCF_000817695.3 Arachis duranensis
CAATAGTAAAAGGTCCTACTTATAGAGAACTAGTAGCCTAGGGTTTACAGAGATGAGTAAATGACATAAAAATCTACTTCCGGGCCCGCTTGGTGTGTGCTTGGGCTGAGCATTGAAGCATTTTCGTGTAGAGACTTCTCTTGGAGTTAAACGCCAGCTTTTGTGCCAGTTCCGGCGTTTAACGCCGGGCATTCTTGAGCTGATTTGGAACGCCGGTTTGGGCTATCAAATCTCGGGCAAAGTATGGACTATTATATATTGCTGGAAAGCCCATGATGTCTACTTTCCAACGCCGTTGAGAGCGCGCCAATTGGGCTTCTGTAGCTCTAGAAAAGTCACTTCGAGTGTAGGGAGGTCAGAATCCAACAGCATCTGCAGTCCTTTTTAGTCTCTGAATCAGATTTTTGCTCAAGTCCCTCAATTTCAACCAGAAAATACCTGAAATCACAGAAAAACACACAAACTCATAGTAAAGTCCAGAAAAGTGAATTTTAACTAAAAACTAATAAAAATATACTAAAAACTAACTATATCATACTAAAAACATACTAAAAACAATGCCAAAAAGTATACAAATTATCCGCTCATCACTCCCACTCATAGAGCTCTAGGTCCTTCCCGTACACAGCTTCACCGTATTATCACACATATCTTGCTGCCCCAAAGTGGATCCTATCAAATGGTCACCTTTTATTATTCCTTAATTCTGTATGCCATCCTCAACAAAATTCAAATCTCTTTTGCTTATCTAATGATACACCACATGTTTGATTGCATTAATAGTGATAAGAATGTTTCACTTTTATACAGAATATTTTTTACTTGCGTCTTTGAGTATTTTGCTATTGATTTGAGCGATGGAACGATGAAAGACAAACGGTCTTATCTCAAGGGTGGTGGTGTAGTAAAACAGACTAAGGAAAAATCCACAAAGGCTGTCAACAAAATGGTTCTTGAGGAAGTTGAAAAAGAAAGTATTTCTCCTCCATCCACTGCGGGGTCATCCTTATCCCATAAATATCTTATTAATGGCATTATCAATGATGTTTTGCAAGAATTTATCAATCTCTTAAAATAGATGATAAATTCTAGCAAACAAGCTAAGATATTAGCTCTTTAAAATGAGAATTCTTTTCGACAATTTCAAAGCCGTGTGGAGATGTTACTTAAATATTTTGACTCCTTGAACAATGACCAAGTTTTGCCCGATTAAGATGAGAATATAGAAAAAAAATTTATTTGTATAAATGTTTGCATGTTCTAGTGCACTTCTTATTAATTGATGAGTGGTCCAACTGGGACAATATATAATGGTTAGCAATTATACAAAACATGTTGTGGTGCAAACTTAATTTATATTTATTTTTCCATAAAAAATTGTAGGAAATAGTTATGTATAGAAATGATGCATATAAAAATAGTAAAATGTCTAGCATCCTATCTATTGAGTGGATTATGCTCGAGTCACAACAAACATTGGCCATAATATTACAAATTTTCCTAACATCTCATTATTTTCACACACACATATAATATAATTTACGTAAATAAAAGCATGTAATATATACACTTCATCTCATGAATAATATCAAGGTACAAGATATACACACAAGTACAAAATGACACAGTATATGTAAACAGAAAAAAATTTCACTTGTGCTAGTGTATTTTATCGATACATTGGTGTATATTAAATCTGCATCATCAAAATATTAATTTAAAAATATAGATGGATGAGATTTTTTATGTAACATCTGTTTATAATAAAGAGTATCATAAGGTGTGTACTAAATTTTGTGTTACTTGAGATATGATTGTATGAAGATTACAGCTTGCTGCCCTTTGGCATAGGCTTCCTTTGTTGGTGGCTTGGTGGATGGTTCCTTGGATGACTTACCTTTT
>NC_029778.3:44615496-44615948 GCF_000817695.3 Arachis duranensis
TTTTGGTCATGACCTTTTGTTTTGGTTTGGTTGGTTCCTTTGTTGCAAGACTAATAGACCTTTTTGGTGCATCATTTTTCTTGTATTAATTTGAGGGTAATGGATGATTTTCGGTACATCATTTTTTGTATGATTTTTGGCTAGTATTGTTTTAGGGGACTACAAACTGTGGAACCATAATTGTTAAATTTGACAATTTTTTTATTTATTTTTATGGTTCATGGTTTAGACTGAGAAACCCGACCCACAGACAAAAAATAGAACTAAGCATTACACATCTACTAATGTAAAGAAGTAAAGAACCGTACCACACTCTCCTTCTTCATAAAGTAGTATTTTAGTACTCTATATTTGGGACAAATCTTAATTTAGTCTCTGATGAGCGGATATTTTATACGCTTTTTGGGGGTAATTTCATGTAGATTTTAGCATGTTTCAGTTAGTTTTTAGTA
>NC_029778.3:44616118-44616538 GCF_000817695.3 Arachis duranensis
GGAGTTCAACTCCAAGAGAAGCCTCAGCTCGTGGATTAATCAAGCTCAGCCCAAGCATACACCAAGTGGGCCCTGGAAGTGAATTTATGCATCAATTACTTACTCATGTAAACCCTAGTAGCTAGTCTAGTATATATAGGACATTTATCTAATGTATTAGATATCTTTTGACCACTTTAAGTCTTTGAATCATTCGGTCACTTTATCATGGAGAGGGCTGGCCATTCGGCCATGCCTGAACCTCTTTTACTTATGTATTTTCAACGGTGGAGTTTCTGCACACCATAGATTAAGGGTGTGGAGCTCTGCTGTACCTCAAATATTAATGCAATTCTATTGTCTTTTATTCAAATCTCTTTTATTCTTATTCCAAGATATTCATTCGTACCCAAGAACATGATGAATGTGATGATAAGTAAC
>NC_029778.3:44617028-44618738 GCF_000817695.3 Arachis duranensis
TTTTCACTGAGAGGATGGGATGTAGCCATTGACAACGGTGATGCCCTACATATAGCTTGCCATGGAAAGGAGTAAGAAGGATTGAGTTGAGGCAGTGGGAGAGCAGGCGTCCTTGAGCCATACAGTATCTCCATTCGCTTATCTGAAATTCCCACCAATGAATCTGCTTGAGTATTCTATCCCTTTTATTATTTATTTTCTTATTTCTATTTTCGAAAACCCATAAACCAAATTTAATCTGCCTAACTGAGATTTACAAGGTGACCATAGCTTGCTTCATACCAACAATCTCTGTGGGATCGACCCTTACTCACGTAAGGTTTATTACTTGGACGACCCAGTGCACTTGCTGGTTAGTTGTGTGAAGTTGTGAAGAATGTATGTAAGCCATGGTATTGTGCACCAAGTTTTTGGCGCCGTTGCCGGGGATTATTGAGTTTGAACAATTGAAGGTTTATTTTATTTCTTAGATTAGGAATAATATATTTTTATTTTTATTCTTATTTTTATTGTTATAGAGTCATTAAATCTTGATAGGATAGTTTCTCTTCAAAAATCTCTTTTCAAAATTTATTATTTTCTTCTAATTAATTGCTAATTTTCGTGAGTTTTAGTATCTTGTTCTAAGTTTGGTGTCAATTGCATCTTTTATATTTTTCTTTGAAATTTTCGTGTGAGTGTTCTTTGTTTTCCTTAATCTTCAAGTTGTTCTTGTCTATTTTTCTTGTTTGATCTTTAATTTTTCTTGATTTAATCTTGTGCCAAACTTTAAGTTTGGTGTTTTCTTGTTAATCTTTTCAAAATTTTCGAAAATTTTATCAAAGTTTTCTAAAAATTTTAAGTTTGGTGTTCGTTCTTGTGTTCTTGGTGTTCTTGTGAATCTTCAAAGTGTTCTTGAGTTTTTCTTGTGTCTTGATCTTAAAATTTTTAAGTTTGGTGTTCCTTGGTGTTTTCCCTCCAAAAATTTTCGAAAATTAAGGAGCATTAGATCTAAAAATTTTAAGTCTTGTGTCTTTTGTGTGTTTTTCTCTTTCATCATAAAATTCAAAATTCAAAAATTTTTATTTTTCTAACTAATTTTGAACAATTTTTTTTTCTTTTTTTTCGAAAATCTTTTATAAAAAAAATTCAATTTTCAATTTCAAAATATTTCCACTTTCTTTTATTTATTTCGTGTTTATTTTATTTTAAAAAAAAAATTTATTTTTTATAAAATAAATAATATCAACATATTTACCCTTTCTTTTGGTCCAACACGGAAGCACCTATGAATGAACAGTCCAAGAGGACTTTGGGGTCATATGCCAACCCCACTACTGCTTCATATGGGAGTAGTATCTGTATACCCTCCATTGGAGTTAGTAGCTTTGAGCTGAATCCTCAGCTCATTATCATGGTGCAGCAAAACTGCCAGTACTCTGGTCTTCCACATGAAGAACCTACAAAATTTCTGGCACAATTTCTGCAAATTGCTGATACAGTACATGATAAGGAAGTAGATCAAGATGTCTACAGATTATTACTGTTTCCATTTGCTGTAAAAGATCAAGCTAAGAGGTGGTTAAACAACCAGCCTAAGAACAGCATAAAAACATGGAAACAGCTGTCAGAAAAATTCCTGAATCACTATTTCCCTCCCAAACGGATGACACAGCTAAGGCTAAGCATCCAAGGCTTCAAACAAGGAGATAATGAATCCCTTTATGATGC
>NC_029778.3:44618946-44619932 GCF_000817695.3 Arachis duranensis
ATATGAGAAAAACAATTGAAGAAGCTTAAGAGCTTATTGATACAGTTGCCAGAAATCATCATATGTACCTAAGCAGTGAATCCTCCATGAAAGAAGAAGCTAAAACAATAACTGCTGAACTCAGTCCAGTGGATCAGGCTAATGAATTCAATCAGCAATTGGACTTTCTAACTCAACAGCTAGCCGAATTCAAGGAAATATTACAGGAAACAAGAATGGCTAACAGGAACATGGAAGTACAATTAAAGCAGACAGAAAAACAACTGTCAAGACAAATAATAGAAGAATGTCAAGCAGTTCAATTAAGAAGTGGGAAAACATTAAATACCTCACTTCAAAGCAGCAGGAAACCAAGAAACGAACAAGTGGATACTCAAAATCCTCCTGAAGACAGTCCAAGCCCAGAAAGGGACAAAGCTGGCGCTGAACGCCCAGACCATGCTCATTCCTGGCGTTCAACGCCAGAAACAAGCATGAATCCGGCGTTGAACGCCCAAGGGGAACATGGTTCTGGCGTTCAAACGCCAGTAACAAACAAGGAGGGGGCGTTTAACGCCACTCCAGCTCCCACCACTGGCATTCAAATACCAGTGGGGAATCAGTCACATACAAGTGCTGATAACAACCCCTCTAAAAAGGCTTCCCAATCCACTTCTGTAGGTAATAAACCTGCAGCAACTAAAGTTGAGGAATACAAAGCCAAAATGCCTTATCCTCAAAAACTCCGCCAAGCGGAACAGGATAAGCAATTTGCCCGCTTTGCAGACTACCTCAGGACTCTTGAAATAAAGATTCCGTTTGCAGAAGCACTTGAGCAAATACCATCTTATGCTAAGTTCATGAAAGAGATCTTAAGTCATAAGAAGGATTGGAGGGAAACTGAAAAAGTTTACCTCACTGAAGAATGCAGTGCAGTCATTCTGAAAAGCTTACCTGAGAAGCTTAAAGATCCTGGGAGCTTTATGATACCATGCACATTAGAAGGT
>NC_029778.3:44620432-44621021 GCF_000817695.3 Arachis duranensis
TCTAACAAAAAGTTCATTGTTAATGGACAAAGAGTCAAACATTATCTTGAAGGCAATTTTGAGCAAGAATGCTCAAAACTGAGACTTGATTAAAAGCTCAGTAATAGTCCAGCTAATGACATTAAAGAAGCGCTTGCTGGGAGGCAACCCAGCCAATCACAAAATTTAATTTTATTCGTATTAATTAATTAATTATTTCTTTACAGGTTTGAGTCCAAGTATCTTCAAAAGGTGAAATAGCAATTGGTTGAAGTCACAGAGTTACAGGAAAGTTTGGAAGCTCACTGGCATGAAAAAGCCAGTAAGAAATACTTTGGGCGTTAAACGCCCAAAAGAAGCTCCCACTGGGCGTTTAACGCCAGTAAGGGTAGCCATCTGGGCGCTAAACGCCAGAAAGGAGCATCTTCTGGGCGTTAAACGCCAGAAAGATGCACCTTCTGGGCGTTTAACGCCAGTTTGCTAGCATCCTGGGCGTTCAGAAAAACGCCCAGCGACAAAGGACTTCCTGGCGTTCAACGCCAGAAAGAAGCATCAGCTGGGCGTTGAACGCCCAGGAGAAGCAACAATTGGGCGTTAAACGCCCAAAACA
>NC_029778.3:44621604-44622201 GCF_000817695.3 Arachis duranensis
AGTATGTCTATTTTGATTTTATTTCCAATTAAGCTATAATTTATTTTTCTCATCATCATCAGGCATGAATAAAGTAGTAGATTTTTTTTAGAATAAAGAAGTAATTTATATTTTTGAGTTCTTAGTAATAAAGACTATAATTAATTATATGTGGTGGCAATACTTTTGTTCTCTGAATGAATGCTTGAACAGTGCATAATATGTACTTTGAATTTGATGAATATTGGCTCCTGAAAGAATGAGGAACACGAAAAATATTGTTGATGATCTGAAAAATCATGAAATTGATTCTTGAAGCAAGAAAAAGCAGTCAAAAAAAAAGAATTAAATAACACAATATTCACAAGCCATGGGCACTAGCCAAGAGTAAAAAAGGGATCCAAGGCTTTGAGCATCAATGGATAGGAGGGCCCAAGGAAATAAAATCCAGGCCTAAGCGGCTAAACCAAGCTGTCCCTAACCATGTGCTTGTGTCATGAAGGTCCAAGTGAAAAGCTTGAGACTGAGTGGTTAAAGTCGTGATCCAAAGCAAAAGAGTGTGCTTAAGAGCTCTGGACACCACTAACTGGGGACTCTAGCAAAGCTGAGTCATAATCT
>NC_029778.3:44622843-44624655 GCF_000817695.3 Arachis duranensis
ACCTCATGACATTTTCAGATCTGAATTACATACTTTGTGATGGCATGAGTCTCTAAACTCCATTGTTGGGGGTGAGGAGCTCTGCAGCGTCTTGATGATTTAATACAATTCCTTTGTTTTCCATTCAAACACGCTTGTTCTTATCTAAGATGTTTATTTGCGCTTAACTGTGGAGAAGGTGATGATCCGTGACACTCATCACCTTCCTCAACCTATGAACGTGTGCCTGACAACCACCTCCGTTCTACATCAGATTGAATAAATATCTCTTAGATTCCCCAACAGAATCTTCGTGGTATAAGCCGGATTGATGGCGGCATTCATGAGAATCCGGAAAGTCTAAACCTTGTCTGTGGTATTCCGAGTAGGATTCCGGGATTGAATGACTGTGACGTGCTTCAAACTTTAACCTGCTGGGCGTTAGTGACAGACGCAAAAGAGTGATTCTATTTCAGTAGGAGCGGGAACCAACCGGTGATTAGCCGTACTGTGACAGAGTGCGTGCATAGTTTTCACTGCGAGGATGGGAAGTAGCCACTGACAACGGTGACACCCTACATAGAGCTTGCCATGGAAGGGACCTGTGTGTGAGAAGAGGATTTCAAGGAAGAGTTGAAGTCAGAAGACAAAGCATCTCCAAAACTCCAACATATTCCCCAGTACTGCATATCAAAGTAACATTGTTCCCTCTTTTATTTTTATAATCAAATCTAGTAATTTCACTTTTAATCCAAATAATCCTATTGATATCCTGACTAAGATTAATAAAATAAATATTGATTGCTTCAAACCAATAATCTCTGTGGATTCGACCCTTACTCACGTAAGGTATTACTTGGACGACCCAGTACACTTGCTGGTTAGTTGAACGGAATTGTGTCCACTCATGCCATATTCTTAAATTCCATAATTTTACAATGATACCAAAAGGCACAAAATAGTGATCACAATTTCGTCCACCAGTCTCTAATATTTCAAACACTATTTTCATTCCAAAAAATTTAAACAGGTTCAATATAGTTTTACCATTAAATTTAACACTAATAGTTAACAAAATGAGTGATATGGACATTAATAACATTACTAATTTAGTCATATCTTTTTTCATGTGTTAGAAAAATATAGCCAAAACCTTTTTATAAAATTTTTTCTCAATTTTTTTTTGTACAAAATTCCAAATCCTAATAATCAATCATCAACACTTCAAAATCAAAAGAAAAACTTTTATATTAGTGACTGTTGGTGGATCGATATTACTTACATACTAAAATCGAAGGCTATTGGTTATTCTATATGCGAATTATTTGTATCAAATTTAATGGTGGGACAATATAAACCCGCTTAAATATTTTTTGGGATTGAAATAGGAGATTTGAAAATTTTTTTGGATTAAAATATGGTGTTTGAAACGTTAGGGACCAAATTAGGATTTAACCCAAACGTTGAGGACTAAAATAATATTTAATCCCATTAAACAAACTAAATAGGATTCTCATGAAAAAATTAATACCGAAGGTGGCAGAGACGGACCTGAAGGGAGCGAATAGTGGCTTCGACCCCCTCTCCCCAAAACCTTAAGGAATTATATTTATATATGAGATATGTACTCAAAGAAATGAAAAATATTGTATAATTTAGTAGTTTTTTATGTATAATTTTTCGTTAGTTGATAAATTTATATCTCAATTATTGAAGTCACAAATATTTTCTATTTAACCAATTTAATATTATACCCTTAAGTCTTTGTGTCTTTCAAAGATGGGTTTAGTTTGGCAGTGATTGGTCACCACTAGATTAGGACACCAAGGTGGG
>NC_029778.3:44624722-44650284 GCF_000817695.3 Arachis duranensis
TACCGAGTTCGGGTTCTTTAAACCGGCTGGTCACCATTTTTCCTAACTATATTATATACAATCTTTCCATTGATAAAAAAAATTTCCACCACAGTTCCATTATTATTTAGTGATCTAAGTCTATTTACAATGCCTCACCATTTTGGGCTGATAGACAAATGGCCCATCAACTTCCAGCCGTTAAAGTCATACCTTCTAACACTAGTTTCTTATTAGCTTCAACCATGAAGCACACAGCCGATCTGTCATTTCTGTGATTTTATTATATAACTAAGGATATTTTAGGTTCTATCCATCATTATATGACAAAGACTTGACTGCCAACCTGAGCATACCTGTTATCTTACTGTACCAAAAAAGTAATTGGTATATGTAAAAGTTTTCCTAAACAAAATGCTAGGCGCATTCAAGAACTTTTAAGTTTTAACAATTAAGTCTAATCAAGCTCTTAAAAATAGCAATTCACTTATGGCTTTCTCTCTTTCTCTGATAAATTATATTTTATTATTTTAAATTAAAAAAGGTATGGAATTTATTAATAAACTTATACAATTTTAACTTAATTAATTAAGTTTTTCAAATTTTATTTTTGATAAAGTTGTGTGTGAAAAATATGCTTTTTGTGCTCCTAATTATTGATTTTTTTAATCTCTTTTTATGCAATTTGATGTCGTAATAAAATTTTTTTAAATGTTTTAGGGTTAAGGTACATCAACGAATTCAAAGAATAAAAAAGAATGCAAAAAAGCGAAATTGGGAAGTAATTTTAAAGGAAAGCTTCATAGTAGCTCGCTTAAGCGAGATTTGAACGTGAGCGACGTTTTCTCGTTGAAGTGAGATTCTTGCTGGAGCACCATTTCCTCGTCGGAGGAAGACTTTCGCGTGCGCGGGCTTTTCTCGCATGCTTGAGGTCGGAACATGTGTCTTGATTAAGGAAGCACATGTATTCACATTTTGGACTTTCCAAGGGTCTCAGCAGCTGTGTGAAATGATATTTAGAAGCCAAAGCTTGGAGAAGAGAAATACACTACAACATACACACTCATTTTTCTTTTTTGAGGGTTTAGGATCTTGAATTCTAGAGACATAAGCTCCAACATCTCTCTAGAATTTAAGGGTTTCTTATGAATTTATCTCTTATTATTAGGTTTTAGTTTATTTAATTATGGGTAAAGTATATGTTTTGTATAATGACCCAATTCCCAATACGTCATGATCATACTGAAAACTGAGCGCTACTAACTTGATTTACTAGACTTAACTATTACTTATTATTAAGCTTGTAATCGTGTTAGCACGAGATCGATTTTTCTTGGAAACTTTCTCCTTTTTACGTGAAAATCTTGATACGAAAATGACGGGTCTCAAAAAGCTTAAACATTCACATGCAGAATTATAGAAAACCAATGAGTAAAGTAGCAAGTAAGATAAGTATAATAATGCACATCACAAACATTATAAACAAGAGTCATACAGAAGTCAAGTCATTACACCAACTTATACTGCTTATTACTGTATATATACATACAGATATATAATGCTTCGGGCCCTGGCCCATAAAAGAAGCCCCTAATCTAGAATCCAAACTAATCTAGCCAGTCTGTATAACTCCTTATCTTTCGGTGAATCTACCCAAAAGTGAGAGACCAAACCAAAATTTCTATGATAAGCTGAAGTTGCCTCCCAAAATACACTACCAGCTCCTTACTGTTCCTAATCAATCGTTACAGGCAAAAGATGATATTTCTATCACTTTCATATCCTGTAGTGGGTCCTATTTACATCTGAAGGGGAAGAAAGAAGGGGTAAGAACTGGGAAGTTCTTAGTAGGGTCGGGGTGGATAATTAGGTTCATTTTATTTTAATCCTTAGTTGACAGCAACACACCACAAAACACAGACAAACTTCAACAAAATATGGCAAGTAATTCACTCAAAAGTCAATTAACCAAAAAGCACACATACACGTTCATAAAATTTCACAACATAGAGATATGCACAAACAAGTATGATGCATGTCTAGTCCTATACAGGCCATGAGCTCATGTGTCGGTTTGTTGCCCGATTATTGACACTGGTTCTGAGATAAGCGATTCGTCGCCGTCCCTATCTCAGCCAACGTCCCGTCCATGAGCGTTACGCATCGCTGTCCTCATGGAGAAACCTTCCTTTCGGTCTCCAGTGAGCATTACGTATCATCGTCCCCACTGAGCGGTTATAGTGTCAAGTGAGCGATACGCATCGCCCGTCCCCACTAGACACTTGGCACTAAGGCCCTAACAGCACTCAATTTCTTTTCAATCTTTGCTCTCTACTTTACAGCGGCAGAGATCCCTTTAATTAATACCTTCTTCTCTATCTATTCTACTGTGGCAGACATTCATTAAAAATCTTTTCAATCACTGCTCTCTGCTCTCCTTTGGCAGAGATCTTTTTACTTAATACATCCTTCTCTTTTCGTTCTTTTTCTTTTCTTTTCTTTCTCATATTTCTCTTTTATTTTCTTACTTTTTTCTTTCTCTCTTTTTTTCTTTTCTATCACTCCATAATTTAAATTATCTTCGCATTATTCCCTCGCCTTTCCCTAAGTGTCTTATGGAAAAGAATTATAAAGTACTTTAATTAAGTCTGCGTTCTCTAAAACTTTTAAGATCACTATGTTTGTTCTTCGCTGACTTATGATAATATTAATAATATCTTTATTAGATAATATTTTTAATAAAATAATAATAACAATAATATAAATAAGATATTTTAAATAATAAATAAACAATATTTATATCTATTCTTAAAAATTTAGTTTCGTAAAGCTTTTATTCTTAAACTCTTGTTGTCTATGTTTTAAACTTCGAACTTTTAAATATTTTATTTTTAACTCAACATTTTTACAAAATTATATTTAAAACCTTACTTATCTCAATATTTATAAAAGTAACCTTGAACTTTTATAAAATATTTATTTTTACTCCCGTATTTTATTTATTACCTAAAATATCCAAAAAATTTTATAATTACAAATTGTACCTCAATTTCTATATACAAATACAATGTTACCTTTCAAAAATAAAGTTTAAATATTAATCTTCCTCTTATACCAAAACCGAAACCCTTAACCTTTTTCTTTTAAAATATTACTTATATTCTAATCTTCGTAACTTTTAATTTAATCTCTCGGCCATCACACCTCACCAATTTATACTTTATTCTCAACGTATTCCAGCCCAAAAATTATCAAAACACCTCAACTAGCCGTTTATACATAGCCAAACCACAATCTCAAGCAAACAACAATAATTCAACATAAACTCATTCAAACTCAAACAATAATCAACCAAATCAATATTCACTTATCAAATTCACATTTGATTATTATAAACTTACTAAACCTTACATTCGTACGAAATTAAAATACTCGAAACTCCAGAGAAACCTTCTAACTGAGCTGCCAAAAGAAAAAATGTCAGAAATCGTCTGTGTCTCCTAGAACTCCAATGGGCCGATTTCGAGGAAAAAAGGAGCTATGTCACCGTCGATTTCTACTGAACAAAAATAACACTAACGTGTAGAGAAGGAGGATACGAACACTTTTACCAGATTAAATTTTTTATTAGAGTTACGGATCGCAAGAAATTAAAAGTAAAAGTTCGGTAGGAGTCACGATTTTTTTCATGCAGCTTCGGTCTCTCACTCTCACCATTAGTGAAAGAAAAATGGAATCAAAAGAAGCTGGGTGATGATGATTAAATGTGATAAAAAGGATTAGATGTCTTGGTTTTTATATATATACACATATGGTTATTCATATAAATGAATGATTGTGATTAATGCAATAAAAATGTGATCCACGGTAAGCTATATATATATATCTTTGGTTTTGCTTCCGTAATGGCTTTCGGCCAAAAAGAAAGAAAAAATATTAATATAATAATGATCATATAGTAAACATAAAGATAACAATGTCGGCTTGTCTAAATAAAATTGATCACTTTTAAAATATTATTTTAAGAAAAACTCGCGATAGTGCAAAAATTATAGTTGTTACATTTTGTCCCTAAAGTTTGGCAAAAATTTTAAAAATATTTCTAAGTTTTATTTTATTTTAATTTTGTCCCAAAAGTTTTTTATTTGCATCAAATATATACTCGACGGCAAATTTTCAAAAATTTAAGACCAATCTAACAATAATACATGAAAATTATGTTTAATTTGCTTGTGTTGAAGGTTGTTCTTATGAAATTATTGTTGAATTGGTCTTAAAATTTTTTAAAAAATTAGCCATTAAGACAATTTTTGAAATTTTTGTCAAACTTTAGGAATAAAAAGTATACTTTACCTTTTAATTGTAGTTCTCAGTTTGTAACTTCTTGTTTTGTGACTCTAGTTTCTTAGAATTTCTCGTTACTTCCTCTAATTTGCCATTTTAGTTTATGAACTCTAGTTGAATTCTCAATTTTTTTTAATGAATTTGATGTTTTATGCTTTATTCTTACTTGAATTGTTATTGTCAATTTCTTATATTGGATAGTTATAGTTTTTCATTATTATTGTAATTTATGAAGTTTTGTTTATATGTCTTTCAAGTGTTTGATAAGATACTTGACTTAATTAGAGAGTAGATTATCTCTTTCTTGGCTTGGGATAGAAAAATTGGGTGACCTTGAGTCATTAATATCCAAGTTGATTGATAATTTAAAGATATTAATTAATTTTGTTTTTGCTAACGCTGATATTATACTAATTCAATTAGTAAGTCAGTTAGGATTTTGAATTAGGGTTAATTAAGACAAACTGACTTTTTTCAATTTGTAGAGATTGACGAATTGGGTTTATTCTTTGTAATTATCATGTTGTGGTTTGTAATAAGGATAGTGATCCTTAACCCTTGTCAAGATCTTTTTAGCATTTGAATTTATTTTCTTTTTCTAGTCAATTGCCTTAATTATCCTTAGTTTAATTTCTCTTGATATTTAATTATTACTTACTTCTTTAAATTCTTGCTATTTAAATTTCTGTCAATTATGAACAAACCCTCGATTTATCCATAACCAATGATTAGGCATTCGATTGTAATTTCAAAAGAGAATGACTCAGAATTAAACTCCCAGTTATTGTTTTAAATTTGTGACATCTTTTTAACTAAACTTTGATAGTGTTAATTATTGTTTTAGAACTACAATGAACTTGAGCATTTTTTAAAGTTGTGATTATTTTAATCCAGTATTTAGCGCTCATCAAGTTTTTAGCATCGTTGGTTAAAAAATTACCATATGTGTTTGTTATTAGCTATTGTTAACATGTGAATAATGTGAAAATCTCGCTTTTTATTTATTTTCTTGTCTTTGCTAGTAGTTAAAAATTTGTCTTATTTTCTCCTTGATATCTTTTTATTTGCTTTTTTTAATGAATTCTCATATTTCTTTTCTTTTGTATGGTTGTGAAAATATTGTTGAACATGAAAAATTCAATGACGATTTGCATAAAGGAATGAATTATGAATTGATGGAGGAGGCTTACATTCAAGAACAATCTTCGTGACATCAACCTTCTCCACCCTACTATGATCGCAATCCATCCTATGGTGCATATTAACTCAATGATTATAGTGTTCTTTGCTATGGTTATGAACCTTAACCACCATATTCATATAATTTTCACTTTTAACATTGTCTTTAACTACAGTACTCTCAAACTCCATCCCACTACCACATTTTATCTCTATGGGACGACCCAAATCCATATCTACCTTATCATCACCACCTTTAAGACTGCGTTTATTTATAGACATAGGACATTGAGATAGGAACACAGAGATACAAATCGTGTTTGACAAAAGAGACATTGTGTCCAAAGATAATGAATTAGTGTATTTTGTGTCCACACTACAAGAAAAATATCCATTCAGCCACACTTTTTTTAAGCTACATTTGAAAAGCGTAGCCTATTCTATGAATAGGCTACGCTTTTCTCCGTGTTGCCTTTTTATAAAAGAAAAGGATACACAATTGCAGCATCATTTAAAAAGTGTAGCCTTAGGTATTATCGAAATCACTTATAAAGCGTAGCCATAGATTGATACCTATAGATTCACTTTTCGTATCAAAGGGAACGCTTTTAGAGAGTAGCCTATTTATTAAGTTTTGGGTGCATTTTAAAAGTGATGCCTAATGTATCTAGAACTAAAAACTTAACACTTGTAAATTTTTTTCCTCTTAACACTTGTAATTTTTTTCCCTCTTATCTTTTTATCCAGCTTACACTTAGTGAAAATTTTCCCTCCAAGAGAAGAAAACCCCCATCTATGCTAACAAAGAAAAACAAAGAAATTAAAGAAAAACCCTCAGCTATGCTCACACTCAGCTCACAAAGAAAACCATTTCATCACTAAAAGAAAACCCTCATCGTCATCACCCTCAGCTTGCTCGTCATCGATCACCCGCAGAAAACCCTCCTGCCTCGCGAATCGGAGCTCACCACTGACCTCCACTCACCACTCACCGTCACACAGCACTCAACACTAACCACTGACTGAACGCTCGAAGCTAAGTCGACCTCATCTACCTTCGTAGTCCCTGCTCTCACCACTGACAGATCGTAGCGCGCCGCCCAGACCGTTCATCTACCTTCGTAGTCCCTGCTCTCACCATCACTGGTCACCATCGTCGTATCTGCGCTCATTGTCGCCACTCAACCAAGTTGTCTCTGCTCTCACCGTTGCATGTCACCCTTGTTGTCTCTGTGCCGACCGTCGCCGCGCGCCTATCATCATCGTTCTCTCTGCTCACCATCGTCGAGAAGGTGTGTATAGATTTTCATTTGGTTCTGAATTTGGAGGTTTAGGGTTCCGATTTAGGGTTTTTAATTTGGGGGTTTGGTACACTAATTGCCTGTTATCAGTGAAATCTGAAGTTTGGTTTAGTTCAAGTGATTCAGTTGTTGTTTACTGAAATCTGAATTGAGTAGATCCTGGAAAAGCTGTCCTTAATGGTGCTCTTCTTTGAATTCTGTTGAAGAACTAATTGAGGATATCGTAGGTAGCAATTTATAACTATTCTGTTGTGTTTCATGAATATAGTTTTCCTTTCTTAGAATCAATGAATAAGTTAGTGTGATAGAGAATTTTCTGACTAATATGATATAAGTTAGAAATTAAATTATTGTAGTTGGTCTATCAATTTTTCTTGAACTGTTGCCAGATCTTTCTATTCCCATATGCTCTATTTTAATGTTCACTAAACCTGTATGATAGTGATGCTATTAGCATTAGCACTAAGTCATACTTATTATCATTAGTGGAAAATTACAAATTATAATTTTTTCATCTTCATGACCTGCTTCCTTATATATACGCCTGCTGAATAGTGTTATCAAGTTTAAAAGCATTCAAACTACATTAAACAGTTGAAAGAAAGATCAAAGAACTTTGATACGAAATGCAACATAGTTAATTAGTTCTTAGATCTCTGCTTATCTGAAACAAAATCCTACTTAGTTTATTGAAATTCGATTGTTTTTAGGTTTTTTTATACTACAACATCTAAGAATATCAATATGTATCATTTCTCCTTTTGTTCATGGTTGGTTTTTTCATTATCTTATTCATTGATACTGAATCCTTGCCAGAAATATCATTTAAATTTTTTTTCCTTTAATCAAAACTCTCAACTTCTAATTCTAGTATCTTTAACATGCAATAGTTAGTTGATGTTAAATTACTAAAATTCTGGGTCAGGTAAGGATCAGGATTCCTAAGATCACAGCATGATCTTTTGCAGAAGAATTACTAACTAGATCCTAATTTTGAATGAGTTCAACCATGGTAAGACTTTGACCTATTGAAGCTTAGTCCATTGTAAGACATCAAGCCACAATTTTTTGTAGTTTCCTAAGGAATGCTTGAGCACAATATTGGTGGCTTTTGATTTGACCAGAGAGGTAGTTCATAGTTGCAAGCTTGATCCTTGTGTTCAGAGAGTTTTGTCAGTATGTTAAACTTGTGTTCCATGTGATTGTATTTGTATTTCTCTTACTTGTTTATTTTGAGTTTTTGACCTTAATTATGTGATGAATGTTGCAGGCAAGACGAGCTTTGAGGGCAGTGGTGAGGCTGCAGGCTATATTTCGCGGAAGGCTAGCGAGGAAGCAAGCTGCTGTTACTCCAAGGTGCATGCAGGCTCTTGTTCGAGTTCAAGCTCGCGTCCACACTAGGAATGTGAGGAACTCTCCAGAAGGGAAAGCCGTGCAGACACTATTAGATCAGTACCGCAACCAAGCTGATCCTATCAAGAAGGCTGAGGTATTGTAAAAGCTTTTTAAATTCCTCCCCCCAAAAAAGATTCTATAATGGAGAAAAGTACTCATGTCATCCAAAGATATATACATAACACTCAAGTTAGTCCTGCACTGATCTTAAATGTCATTGTAGTCTCTCTTTTTTGAAATTGATATAAATTTTTAGTTCTCTTAGACATCAATATGTATCATTGCCAACTTACTCATGTCATCAAAGCAAGATCCTTCAATTTTCACTCTTTATACTTGTCTGATTTTGTAGTTGATGGTTTTCCACCTTTTTTAGCAAATTGAGATGAATTTTTTTCTTTTGAAAAATAATCTCCTAAAGATTGGCTCTGTACAGTGATGAGTATAGTTTTGCGCCATGTACTATCTAATTAAGATGCATGCCACTTTATTATTGTGATAACAAATGATTATTGTTTGTCTACTTTAACTTTAATCTTTGTTGATTGAGATTCAAGAAACTGCATGTAATTAAACAGGATTAGATTAAAGAGAGGTTGCATTTATTTCTTTGGTCTCTTTAATTATAGTAACAAAAAAAGTCAAAACCCAATGAAATTGAAAATGAATTGAATCTGAATGATTGTAAGTTTTTAATATTATTGTTATCAGGGTGAAAGCTGTAATTTTTCTGGTTTTTCTGCTTTTTCTGATTTTTCTGGTTTTGGTTTTCTGATTTTTCTGATTTTAGTTTCCATTTAGTATGAAGTTGTGTTAGTCTGTTTTTTAGTTGTCCTTCATGGTGATTTAATTAAATTGAAGAAGATGGAAGCTGTGATTTGGTTTTTTTGGTTTTGTTTTTTCATTATGTAATTTTAATATTATTGTTATCAGGGTGAAAGCTGTAATTTTTCTGGTTTTTCTGCTTTTTCTGATTTTTCTGGTTTTGGTTTTCTGATTTTTCTGATTTTAGTTTCCATTTAGTATGAAGTTGTGTTAGTCCGTTTTTTAGTTGTCCTTCATGGTGATTTATAGTATCCCCCGGAATGTGATTGTTATTTTAAAGCAAAAGACTTTGGTGATATGAAAAGTAGAGTAGTTTCAATTATCCTATGCCTCTCGGATATTGTATGTGTTATTAATTTGTTAATTACTTTTTTCTTCTTGTACTTTTTCAAATTATAATTATTTTTCTATATAATTATGCAGGATAATTCTGAAGATGTGAATGAAGATTGAGATGCTTATCATAATGATTTATTGACAAAGGTGGAAATTAAAAGATGTATGGTTGATGATGATGTCTTTTATTAGAAGCTAAGATACATTTATATGATATAATATTTTGATTTTTTCTAGTTTATTAGTAGTAAACTCTAAGTGCATTATATGAGTATACTTATTCTACTTTGAGATGTATGAATGCTCAAAATTATGATCATTCCAATATTTTTGGTTCATTGTATACTTATATTTTGTTTCAGTATAATTTTTATTGTTTAAAGATTATTGTATGGTATTATTTTGGGCGTATACATTTTTATTTTATAATAATTAACTAATTTAATTAACGATACAGGACATTCTGATAGGAAGTACACAGAAACACTAACAAAAAAAAACTTATTTTTTATTTTTTTATTATTCTTAATTTTTTGTAATTATATTTTTTTGTCTCAATTTTTTTGAATGAAAAAAATGAGAATAAATTAGATTTTCATAATTTGTTTTAATTTATCACCAAATAGAATACAAGAACACAAAATTTTGTATCTCTATCATTTATATCTTATTCTCAATGTCTTGTCTTGTCCTATTCTCAGAAAAAAATGCAGCCTAAGAGCCTTATGAACAATCACCCTTTGAACCACAATAATTTCAACATCCTTACTCTTATAATCCTTTTGAGATACTACCTCTCATACACCATGACTTCTTCCAACATGACCAACATTCTTTTCCCTCACAACCCTTCATAGAAAAAGTTTTTCAATTGTTGATCCAAGAATAAAAACAACTTTAATCTATCTTTTAAGGACGAGATGAGCAATTGAATCACCTCAAGGAATTTATGGACTGTATTGCTACAAGCATACTTACCATCTCTTCTCTTGTACTATCATTGGACGAATGTGCAGATACATAATCAACCGAAGAGAGTGGAGTGAGAGAAAGTTTGGAACTTCAAGTGAAAGAAAAAGAGTTAATGGATGAATTACAATAACAAGAAGATGTTGAGCGCATTGAATTAAAAGAAGTGGTTAAAAAGTTAGGAAGTGTTGAGCAAGAGATGAATTCTATCATTAAGAATACTTTTGCATCAACTAATGACCTTGATGATCTTTTTAAATATTCTTCTGTTGGGTATGAAAGCGATATTGAAGAGAGATGTGCACAACTTGCATAACACAATTTGAGCAACGAAGATGGTGGGGAAGAAGTCGATAATCAAGAGGTAGAGGTTATCATAGAAGAGTTAAAGGGAGTGGAAATTACATTGGCAAATCCTTTGGAAATCTCCCTAGCTAAGTCACCATCTAACATACAATTTGAATGGATAAAAATCTTATATCTTCTGGACATTATTGCATGAGGATATGCTAATGTTTAAGTGTAGGAGATTGATAAACTACATTTTATCATTCTAAATTGTATTAGAAAGCATACATTTTATTAACGAACTTACACAATTTTTGCTTAATTAATTGAGTTTTTTGAATCTTATTTTCGAAGAAGTTGTATGTGAAAAATATGCTTTTCGTGCTTGTAATTATTAATTTTTAATCTCTTTTTATGCCATTCGATACCGTGATGAAAATTTTTTAAGTGTTTTATGGTTAAGGTTTATCAACGACCTCAAAGGATAAAAATGAATGGAGCAAAAAAGTGAATTCAAAAAATAATTTCAAAGGAAAATTGTCTGGCAGCTCGCTTAAGAGAGATTCTCACGTGTGCGAAGTCGGATCACGTGCCTTAATTAATGAAGCACGTGCATTCACATTTTGAGCTTCTCAACAGCTGTGTGAGATAATATTTAGAAGCCAAAACATGGAGAAAGGAAATACACTACAACATACACACTTATTTTTCTTTTATTGAGGGTTTAGGACCTTGAATTTTAAGGAAGGAAATCTAGCTTCATTCTAGAATTCAAGGGTTTCTTACGAATTTATCTCTTATTTTTAGGTTTTAGTTTGTTTAATTGTAGTTCTTTGTTTGTAATTTCTTGTTTTGCTACTCTAGTTTTTTAGAATTTCTTGTTACTTCCTCTAGTTTGCTATTTTAGTTTATGAACCATAGTTGAATTCTCAATTTTCTTTATTGAATTTGATGTTTTATACTTTATTCTTACTTACTTGAGTTGTTATTATCAATTTCTTGCATTTGGTAGTTATAGTTTTTCATCATTTTTGCAATTTATGAAGTTTTGTTTATATTCCTTCCAAGTATTTGATAAAATACTTGACTTAGTTATAGAGTAGATTATCTCTTTCTTAGTTTAGGATTGAAAAATTGGGTGGCCTTGAATCATTAATGTCCAAGTTGATTGATAATTTAAACATATTAATTAATCTTATTTTTGTTAACACTAATTCTTTACTAATTCAATTAGTAAGTTAGTTACCACTTTTGGATTAGGGTTAATTAATTAAGCCTAATTGAATTTTCTCAATTTGTAGAGGTTAACGAATTGACTTTGTTCTTTATAATTATTATGTTGTGGTTAGTAATAAGGATAGTGATCCTTAACCCTCAATCTTTACCAAAATCTTTTTAGCATTTCAATTTACTTTCTTTCTTTAGTTAATTTCCTTAATAGTTCTTTGGTTAATTTTTCTTGATATTTAGTTATTTCTTACCTCTTTAAATTCTTGCTATTTAAATTTTTGTCAATTGTAAACAAACTTTCGATTTACTTATAATCAATAATTGAGCACTCAATTATAATTTTACGGGAGAATAACCCAAAATTAGTTTTCCGATTATTGTTTTAAATTTGAGACATCTTTTTAACTAAATTTTAACAGTGTTAATTGCCTGTTTAAACCTACAATGTACTTGAATTTTTCTTAAACTTGTAAATTTTTTAAATTAATGCCTTTTTCTTATTGTCATGAACACCTTGTTCTTTCTTTGATTTATTTTGTTGCATTGTACTACATTGAAAGGGCTTGAATATATTATATATACGAAGAAAAAAAAGAATAAAGTATGTTTTTGTATTTAAATATTTTAAAAATTTTAAAATTATTTATAATGTTCAATATTGGTATTTGATATTTGAATAATTTTTTTGGTATTTAACTTTTAAGTTTGTATTTGAATGAGCTAATAATAGTTTGGTTGATGTAGTACTGATATAGGAGCTTCACCAACAAGTGGAGTAATTTGAGTAGAGGTACAATGACCTTCTTGCGTGTATAGGAGGAGCCATTGCTATCATCTTGAACCTGACAGAAAAGTTAGAGTAGCTATATTGCGAGAGCAGATAGAAGTGTACAACGAGTAGATGCAGGCTGGAGGTAGCAGCACTATTGGTACCAGCGACAACGCTATTGGTGGGGCACTAACATCAGCACCTACTCTGCTGTCTCAATAGGTAGAAGATGACGATGACGACGATAATTATTGTATTCTACTTTTATTATATTTTATTATATTTAGACCATTTATTTTTAATAAAATATATTGTTGATTTCTGCGCTAATTTTCTTAACAAGTGTTTTAATTTGACTACTAGTTGTGGCTTAACTGTGCCAAAAAAAACTACCGTCAAATTTACTGGCAGATAAATTTGACTATAATTTGGTGCCAAAACACGTGATATGGCGCCAAATTTGCTGTCAGAATAATCGGACGGTTATTAGCAACTCATGCTTGACACATTCATTGAAAAAATCGACGAAAAGTCTATCGATAATTAGCATCAGACAAAATAATCTGCCGGTAAATAATTTTTGGCACGTTTATAGCATCAACTTCAAGACGATGGTAAATTCGACGGTACTCCATATTTTTCTTATAGTCAAATATTTAAGAAATTATTCTCTGAGTCTTTATGAAAATGGTACTCTAAACAATATCCCAAAAAAGTGAGAAAGAAGAGGGGTGGTGGAGTTGAAAAGGTATGATTGAGGGTTGTGGTAATGAGGTTGTGGGAGGTTCAGACATTGAGGAGAAGAAAGAAGAAGAGGGGAGGAGTAAATGACGTCCTTTAAGTGCAAACAGCAAAACGACGTCATTAATCGTGCCATATCATGTCTCTGGTGACGAAAATAGATGGAGGAGCCAACTTGAGTCATGTCTTAAAATTTCAGGGTACAATTTTGGTCAATTAAAAATTAGAAGGCTAAATTGAGTCGGGGTCAAATTTTAGGGGCTATTTTAAGTATTAACTCAGAAAAGGTCTTACTTTCCTACTAATACTTGCAAAAAATATATCAAAATCTGATCTTTAAATATATACTTTATATCTAGTTATTTTTGTCATTTGTTAAATATTTTGGTGATTTATTTGTCATTTATTTCTTTTCGAGATATTTTTTGTCAAGGATATGAATTTTCAAATTGGTTCCGCTACACATTTAAGCATTTTTGTTAACCAAGTCTAACTAAATTAGTACAAATCCAACAAAAATTACTCATACAACGTGCGCGAAAATTATATATTTTTTCTTTTTCGCGTTTCTTCTTCTTTACGTATTTCCTTCTCATCGTCGTTTTTTTGTTGTTGGAGGATGAGTGATGCGTGCGCATCTTTACTATTTTTCCCTATTGTTTTCTAGTGATTTATTAAGAAGTTCTATTAATTAATCAATAAATTTAAGGTTAGAATGAATATTATTTTTATTTGTTGAGTTTGATTTATTACAGGAAACTTTGAAGGAAAATAGAAAGAAACAGAAGAAAAAGATGAAACAGAAGGCTCCTTGGAAGCAGAATGCTTTCTATTAAAAATAGAAAGCTCATAGGAGACAGAAACCCTCACGTAAAACGTAGAAAAATTGGCATACAATGCCAAAAGGGGAGATGTGCGTATGCACAAGAAGGAGACTTCAGCCGGTATGTGTAGGGACAGGTCTGTGCATACGCACAAATTCAAGTTTCATGTTGTATGTAGAAATTTCACGCACAACGCATGAAGTATGCGTACGTATACCTACGTGCATACACACAACATGGAGATTTTAACGAGTGTGTGCATGCACACATATGTGCGTACGCACAAATTAGTTTTCATGCACAACGTGAAAATTTCACGTACAACGCCAAGGCAAGCTAAAGGCCCAAAGAAAACCTTTTAGAACCTTAATTCAAGACCTTCTGCTTTTCAAATTGTAAATCTTTGAAGGATCATTCACAAGCTCATTAAATGCGGATAGTTATTAAAGATCACAAATAATCAAGAAGGAATTAATGTTAGGAGTTCTGTTAGTTTTATGAATTAATGCAATGGCTTTTCTATTTTAATTTATGCAATTAATTCCTCTTTAAGAATGATTTTCGTTACTTCATCTAAAAAAGGTTGAATGTGTTGGGAAACAATTTATCTTTGATTTAAATTTTCTTAATCTCTTTAAAAATTGATTAAATGAATTGAGCTTGAAAATCGATTCTCATGATCTATAAGTTTTGAAATCGAACTGGTAAGTGATATAAAATCAACCCAGGCTAAACTCTTTGGAATTGTGTGGTTTTAAAAAATCAAAAACGTTATTCAACTCTTTTCTTGATTAAATGACTAAGAAATTAGCATTTAATTAGATTAAAGAGAAATTAAATCATGAAGAGATTGGGGTTTAATTATTAAAAATTTGCCATGAAAGAATTATTGCATGATTGGAATAGAAAGTGAAAAGCTTAATTCTGCCGACTAACATCTCTGAAACCTTAATTTTCTCAATTATACATCACTTCTCAACTCACCGTTTGCTTCTGTTTTTGTTTCGATACTTGCTGTTTATGTTTAAATTCATTTTAAAACCCTAATTTGCTAGTCTGACTAGATTTATTGATTGAATTTAATTGCTTAATTCTTTGTTTCTCGTGGAATCAACCCAGTGTACTTGTCAGTGTTTTCTGAATTGTGAAATCCGGCCATCAATGAGGAGGAAGAAGAAGAATGAGAACTAGAACAAGAACCAGAATATAAATGCACATATACAAATTTAACTTAGTTAAATTTATTTAACAAAAAAACCTTATTTATCTCATATTTCTATCTTTAAATACTATTTTAATAGTTTATTTAAATTTATATAAAAATACAATGTTAAAACATCATGTATGTAAAAAGCGAAAGTAGAAGTAACATTATCATCATTTTCCTAATTAATATTATAGGGATAACAAGAACAATTATTTATGCAAGAATCGGGGCAAGAATCTTTACGAACATCATCACACTTGCACAACTTCAAATCATCCTCATCATAATCCTGGCAACTACAATTTTTGCAAGATCGATTGCATGAAACATCAATACCTGAACACATGCAAATAAGAGTCGTCTCTCTTTGTGATGAAGAGTAATAACTTGTAGCGCCATTGTTGAACATTTGTGTTGTGATCTTGCTTGGATCAAGCTTCTGCTGGTGATGGCGACTAGCTTCAATAGTTGCTGAAAATCCCATCATGACGAGAAACAAAATAACTTCTTTTACCAACATATTGCTTTTCTCGTATTACCGCTTAACTCAATCATCCTTTCCCCGTTTCATTTATAATGTTTTGTTGTATGCTATTGAACACGTGAAGAGGTAATATATTACATTACTCTATTCATTGGTCAAATTGAAGAGGCAAATTCCAGAATAATAAAATGAAATTAAAAAAGGGTGAAATTAAAAATTGTTGGAGAAAATAGTAAAACAAATTAAACTGAGATAAAAAGTATGATTTTCAAACTTTCATTGAAAATTAAACTGAGATAAAAAGAGTCTACTTTTAGGGTTTGTATAAAATGACCACAACAACTTTATTCGCATTAAATATGCTACATTTTGATAAATTATTATATTTTATTAAATGAAAAAATGATCACGACTAATAAATTGGAAGATTAAGCAACAAATGGAGTTGGTCTAACTTTGGACAGCACAATAAAAGAAACCAGAACGAGACACTCCCACTTAATATATTTTAAAACAACCGAAACTAAAATTCAGTAGTTACTTTATCCATGTAATGTCCTTGTAGCAAATTCTTCTTCCATCTTATCTGCTATGGGAGAAAACTTCAAAAGGTGAGAAACTCTTATCTTCGAAGATTTTCATATTACGCACTTTCCAGATTTGTTAGAGGGTGAAAGCCATCTTTGCTATTTTCCTATTTCCTCCATCTTCTCCCATCATCCTTCCGCTCACATGCACCCACCATTTCTAGAATATGCCATCATCTCCTGTCATTTTTGATGGTTGGATCCTTGCTAAACACCATACCTGTCTTGATTGAGGACAAGAGGCCAAGCAGTGGGTCACCGATTCAGAAGGATTTGGGCATCTAGGGCATTGTGACAGAACTGTTGGGAATCAGCAGTTCAAGTTCCACCGCATTAGAAGACCATTGTAAAGAGCGCGTCAGAGGAAATTTTTTGCTTTAGGAGGGCATTGAATCCTCCAAAGTGCTCGCCACATTTGTTTCTGCTGACAAATTTCTGGTAGCAGTTCTGGTGGATCGGGGAGCATTCTAAAGGCATAGGTGTGACCAGATTGAATAGAGTACTGTCTATTTTGCTCTGCTAGCCAGGTTAGCAAATCTTCCCCTTCGCTTATTAGAGTTTGTAGAATAATCTATGCAATGTATGGCTGAAATGTGCTTCTATAATATCTCTTCGCCATTGTTTGTTGTGGTCTATTAGTTGTGAAACCCATTCAATTTAGTTGCTGAGAGTAGTATTGTTGTGAATTGAGCTAGGATCCACCTGTTTTAACCATCTATCCTCAATGACCCTGACTTTGTCACCTCGTCCTATCTTCCATAAACAGTCTTCTTCGAGAATTTTCCGCCCTTCCAAAATACTGCGCCACCCCCATGACGGATTGTAGCCTATCTCTGCTCTTAGAAAGGAAGTGTATTTAAACTATCTGCTTTTTAGAACTTTGCTCAATAGAAAGTGAGGTCGAGAGATAATTCTCCAGCCTTGTTTTCCTAGCATAGCTAGATTAAAGGCTTTCAAATCCTTGAAATTCAATTCCCCTTGAGTTTGAGGTCGACATATTATATCCCAACCAATCCAGTGTTGTCTTCTTTCATTTTGCTTTTGTCCCCACCAGAATCTCATTATCATATGCTGTATTTCCTCTATAAGAGTCTCAGGTAACTTGAAACACCCCAACATATATATCAAAATGGCAGTGGCTACGGTTTTAATCAATGTTTCTCTGCTGCTTGCTGATAAGAGGGATTTTTTTCAACGCTATAATTTCTTCGCCACCCGATCTTTAATATAATTGAAGGTTGCTTTCTTCAATCTCTGTATCATTGAGGGCATACCCAAGTATTTATCTTGGTTCTCAACATGGGGAATGTTGAGAATATCAGATAAATTATCTCGAGCTTCAGGGTTGGTATTTTTGCTAAAAAATAAGGATGACTTTTGTAAGTTAACCACTTGTCCACTCACCTCACTATAAGATTGTAGAATCTTGGCTATGTTAGCACATACTTGGGTTGTTGCCTTACTGAATATAATTGGGTCATTGATGAGAGAACTTTTGCGTGGTCTAGAATTTAGAATAAATTTCCGTTGCAAGTATAGCTTCTAAACCAACAAAAGTCCTTTCATACAAACGTTTTGGTTGTCACAAGTAACAAACCCCTAAATAAATTGATAACCGAGTATTTAAATCTCGGGTCGTCTTCTCAAGGAACTGCAGGAAAGTATGTTCTTATTATTGGTTATGAAAAATTGTGTTTTAGGGTTTTGGATTAAGGTAAAAAGTTAGTTGAATGACAAGTAAAATAAAATAATAATAACTGGAAAATAAATCTTTGGCAAGGTACAAGAACTGGAAGTCCTATCCTTATCAATTGTAATGAGAATTGGATTTTAATCCCACTTAGTTAAACTTTACTAAACAAAGGAAGGTCAAGTGGACTAATTAATTTGATACCTAAAGTCCTAGTCTTTCCTTTGGAAAGGCTAGAGTTATTGGAACTCAAATTAATTAGCAACTCCCAATTTCAACCACTGCTTTATTTGACAGCTCAAGCGTCACCAATTACTCAACCAAAGCCAAAAGGAAAAAATCCAAATTATTTATAAATAAAAGAAACAAATCATAGATATGAAAATATCTCAAATTATATTAAATATAAAATCAATCCAAACATAAAGAGTTCATAAACTAAATTGAGAAAATAAAAGGAATATTGAACCTGTGATTGAAGAAGATGAATTCCTAATCCTAATCCTAATTGATGAGCGGATAATTTATATGCTTTTTGGTATTGTTTTTAGGTAGTTTTTAGTATGATCTAGATACTTTTAGGGATGTTTTCATTAGTTTTTATGCTAAATTCATATTTCTGGACTTTACTATGAGTTTGTGTATTTTTCTGTGATTTCAGGTATCTTCTGGTTGAAATTGAGGGACCTAAGCAAAACTCTGATAGGAGGCTGACAAAGGACTGCTAATGCTGTTGGAATCTGCCCTCCCTGCACTCGAAATGGATTTTCTTGAGCTAAAGAATTCCAAATGGCGCGCTCTAAACGGCGTTGGAAAGTAGACATCCAGAGCTTTCCAACAATATATAATAGTCTATACTTTATTTGTGATTAGATGACGTAAACTGGCGCTCAACGCCAGTTCTATGCTGCATTCTAGAGTCAAACGCCAAAAACACGTCACGAACCAGAGTTGAATGCCCAAAACACGTTACAACTTGGCGTTCAACTCCAAGAGAAGCCTCAGCTCGTGGATAGATCAAGCTCAGCCCAAGCACACACCAAGTGGGCCCCGGAAGTAGATTTATGCATCAATTACTTACTCCTGTAAACCCTAGTAGCTAGTTTAGTATAAATAAGACTTTTTACTAGTGTATTAGTCGTCCTTTTGACCACGTTACATCTTTGGTCTCAGTTTTATTTTATTATTCATCTTAGGAGACTATTGAATATTGATCACGTTTTGGGGGCTGGCCATTCGGCCATGCCTGGACCTACCACTTATGTATTTTCAACGGTGGAGTTTCTACACACCATAGATTAAGGGTGTAGAGCTCTGCTGTACCTCAAGTTTCAATGCAATTACTACTATCTTCTATTCAATTCCGCTTGTTCTTATTCTAAGATATTCGTTGCACGTCAACATGATGAATGTGATGATCCGTGACACTCATCATCATTCTCACCTATGAACGCGAGACTGACAACCACTTCTGTTCTACCTTAGACTGGACGCATATCTCTTGGATTCCTCAATCAGAATCGGGCGCATATCTCTTGGATTCCTTGATCAGAATCTTTGTGGTATAAGCTAGAATTGATGGCGGCATTCATGGGAATCTGGAAAGTCTAACCTTGTCTGTGGTATTCCGAGTAGGATTCCGGGATTGAATGACTATGACGAGCTTCAAACTCCTGAAGGCTGGGCGTTAGTGACAGACGAAAAAGAATCACGGGATTCTATTCCAACCTGATTGAGAACCGACAGATGATTAGCCGTGCTGTGACAGAGCATTTGGACCATTTTCACTGAGAGGATGGGATGTAGCCATTGACAACGGTGATGCCCTACATACAGCTTGCCATGGAAAGGAGTAAGAAAGATTGGATGAAAACAGTAGGAAAGCAGAGATTCAACAGGGACAAGCATCTCCATACGCTTATCTGAAATTCCCACCATTAATTTACATAAGTATTTCTATCCTATTTTAATTATCTTTTAATTATCTAATCCAATCACATTTGAATCAGCCTGACTGAGATCTACAAGATGACCATAGATTGCTTCATACCAACAATCTTCGTGGGATCGACCCTTACTCACGTAAGGTATTACTTGGACGACCCAGTGCACTTGCTGGTTAGTTGTGCGGAGTTGTGACTAAGTGTAATTCACGTGGGAGAGCTACCAAATTATTGGATCCATTGTTGATGATCACAAAATCCGTGCACCAAGTTTTTGGCGCCGTTGTCGGGGATTGTTCGAGTTTGGACAACTAACGGTTCATCTTGTTGCTCAGATTAGGTAATTTTCTTTTTATTTTCTTTTCAAAAAAATAATAATAATTTTTGAAAAATATAATAAAAATACAAAAAAATCATAAAATAAAAAAATCAAAAATATTTTGTGTTTCTTGTTTGAGTCTTGAGTCAATTTTTAAGTTTGGTGTCAATTGCATGCTTTAAAAATTTTTCTTGCATTTTTCGAAAATGTATGCATTCATGGTGTTCTTCATGATCTTCAAGTTGTTCTTGACAAGTCTTCATGTTTGATCTTGATGATTTCTTATTTTGTGTCGTATGTTGTTTTTCATATGCATTTTTGCATTCATAGTGTCCATGCATTAAAGAATTCTAAGTTTGGTGTCTTGCATGTTTTCTTTGCATCAAAAATTTTTCAAAAATATGTTATTGATGTTCATCATGATCTTCAAAGTGTTCTTGATGTTCATCTTGACATTCATAGTGTTCTTGCATGCATCATGTGTTTTGATCCAAAATTTTCATGTTTTAGGTCATGTTTGTGTTTTTCTCTCTCCTCATTAAAAATTCAAAAATAAAAAATATCTTTTCCTTATTTCCCTCCAAATTTTCAAAATTTTGGATTGACTTGGTCAAAAATTTTTAAAAATTAGTTGTTTCTTACAAGTCAAGTCAAATTTTCAATTTCAAAAATCCTATCTTTTCAAAACTTTTTCAAAAATCAAATCTTTTTCATTTTTATCTTATTAATTTCGAAAATTTTAAAATTATTTTCAAAATCTTTTTCTTAATTTTATTTCAAATTTTCGAAATTACACTGACAATTAATGTGATTGATTCAAAAATTTGAAGTTTGTTACTTTCTTGTTAAGAAAGGTTCAATCTTTAAATTCTAGAATCATATCTTTTAGTTTCTTGTTAGTTAAGTAATTAATTTTAATTTTAAATATTTAAATCTTTTTCAATCCTATCTTTTTATCATATCTTCTTATCTTATCTTTTTATCATATCTTTTTCAAAATTTATCTTTTTCAAAAATTTGATTTCAAAATATCTTATCTAACTTTTTATCTTCTTATCTTTTCAAATTTGACTTTAATATCTTTTTCAACTAACTATTTGACTTTTTGTTTGTTTCTTATCTTTTTCAAAACCACCTAACTACTTTTCCCTCTCTAATTTTCGAAAATATCTCATCCCTTTTTCAAAATTCTTTTTAAATTACCTAATTGTTTTAAATTTTAATTTTAATTATATCTTATCTTTAATTTTCGAAAATTATTAACTACTTTTTCAAAATTATTTTCGAATTCTCCCTCTCTTCTCTTATTCTATTTATTTATTTATTTACTAACACTTCTCTTCACCTCTCTTCATCTCCAATCACTGCCTCTATCCTCACCCTTGAGATTGGATTCTCCACTTTTATTCCTTTCTTCTTCTACTAATAATAAGGATCCTCTTTGTCCAGATATAAATGATTCTTCTTCCTTTTCTTTTTCTCTTCTCTTTCATATGAGCAGGAACAAGGAAAAAGGCACTCTTGTTGAAATTGATCCTGAACATGAAAGGACTCTGAAGAGGAAACTAAGAGAAGCTAAATTACAACAATCCAGAGACAACCTTTCTGAAATTTTCAAACAAGAGAAGGAGATGGCAGCCGAACCCAACAACAATAATGCAAGGAGAATGCTAGGCGATTTCACTAAACCAACGTCCAAATTTGATGGAAGAAGCATCTCCATTCCGGCCATTGGAGCAAACAATTTTGAGCTGAAACCTCAATTAGTTGCTCTAATGCAACAGAACTGCAAGTTTCATGGACTTCCATCTGAAGATCCTTCCCAGTTTTTAATTGAGTTCTTGCAGATTTGTGAGACTGTAAAGACGAATGGAGTAGATCCTGAAGTCTACAGGCTCATGTTTTTCCCTTTTGCTGTAAGAGACAGAGCTAGAACATGGTTGGACTCACAACCTAAAGATAGCCTGAACTCCTGGGATAAGCTGGTCACGGCCTTCTTGGATAAATTCTTTCCTCCTCAAAAGCTGAGCAAGCTTAGAGTGGATGTTCATACCTTCAAGCAAAAAGATGGTGAATCCCTCTATGAAGCTTGGGAAAGATACAAGCAAATGACCAAAAAGTGTCCTTCAGACATGTTTTCAGAATGGACCATATTAGATATATTCTAATATGGTCTATCTGAGTTTTCCAAAATGTCATTGGACCATTCTGCAGGTGGATCCATTCACTTAAAGAAAATGCCTGCAGAAGCTCAAGAACTTATTGACATGGTTACAAATAACCAATTCATGTACACTTCTGAGAGGAATTCCGTGAATAATGGGATGCCTCAGAGGAAGAGAGTTCTTGAAATTGATGCTCTGAATGCCATATTGGCTCAGAACAAAGTGTTGACTTAGCAAGTCAACATGATTTCTCAAAGTCTGAATGGATGGCAAAATGCATCCAACAGTACTAAAGAAGCAGCTTCTAAAGAAGCATATGATCCTGAGAACCCTGCAATAGCAGAGGTAAATTACATGGGTGAACCTTATGGAAATACCTATAATTCATCATGGAGAAATCATCCAAATTTCTCATAGAAGGATCAATAAAAGCCTCAACAAGGCTTTAATAATGGTGGAAGAAACAGGCTAAGCAATAACAAGCCTTTTCTATCATCTTCTCAGCAACAGACAGAGAATTTTGAGCAGAGCCCCTCTAATTTAGCAAATTTAGTCTCTGATCTGTCTAAGGCCACTCTAAGTTTCATGAGTGAAACAAGGTCCTCCATCAGAAATTTGGAGGAACAAGTGGGCCAGCTGAGTAAGAAAGTCACTGAAACTCCTCCCAGTATTCTCCCAAGAAATACAGAAGAAAATCCAAAAGGAGAGTGCAAGGCCATTGATGTAATCAATATGGCCGAATGCATAAGGGAGGAGAAGGACAAAAATCCTAGTGAGGAAGACCTCCTGGGACGTCTCTCAAACAAGAAGGACCCTATTGAGGACCTAAAGGAATCTGAGACTCATATAGAGACCATAGAGATTTCATTAAATCTCCTTCTGCCATTCATGAGCTCTGAAGATTATTCTTCCTCTGAAGAGGATGAAGATGTAACTGGAGAGCAAGTTGCTCAATACTTAGGAGCTATCATGAAGCTGAATGCCAAGTTGTTTGGTAATGAGACTTGGGAAGGTGAACCTCCCTTGCTCATTAGTGAACTAGATACATGGGTTCAGAAAACTTTACCTCAAAAGAGACAAGATCCTGGTAAATTCTTAATACCCTGTACCATAGGCACTATGACCTTTAATAAGGCTCTGTGTGACCTGGGGTCAGGCATAAATCTTATGCCACTCTCTGTAATGGAGAAACTGGGGATCATTGAGGTATATCCTGCCTTATTCTCATTACAATTGGCAGACAAGTCAGTAAGACAAGCTTATGGATTAGTAGAGAACGTGTTAGTAAAGGTTGAAGGCCTTTACATCCCTGCTGATTTCATAATCTTAGACACTAGGAAGGAAGAAGATGAATGCATCATCCTTGGAAGACCTTTCCTAGCCACAGCAGAAGCTGTGATAGATATTAACAAAGGAGAATTAGTCCTTCAATTGAATGGAGACTACCTTGTGTTTAAGGCACACGACTATCCTTCTGTAACAAGGGAGAGTAAGCATGCAAAGCTTCTCTCAATACAGAGTCAAACAGAGCCCCCACAATCAAATTCTAAGTTTGGTGTTGGGAAGCCACAACCAAACTCTAAGTTTGGTGTTGAACCGCCATATCCAAACTCTAAGTTTGGTGTTGGGAGTCCACAACATTGACCTGACCACCTTTGTGGCTCCATGAGAGCCCACTGTCAAGCTATTGACATTAAAGAAGCGCTTATTGGGAGGCAACCCAATTTTTATTTATCTAATTTTATTTTTATTTTATTGTTATTTTATGTTTTAGTAGGTTCATGATCATGTGGAGTCACGAAAAAAATATTAAAATTAAAAACAGAATTAAAAACAGCAGAAGAAAAATCACACCCTAGAGGAAGGACTTACTGGCGTTTAAACACCAGTAAGGTGCATCTGGCTGGCGTTTAACGCTAGAACAGAGCACGGATCTGGCACTGAACGCCAGAAACAAGCAACATCCTGGCGTTTGGACACCAGGAATATGCCCTGAGGAAAGCTGGCGCTGAACGCCAGTAACAAGCATGGAATTGGCGTTCAACGCCAGAAACATGCTGCACATGGGCGTTGAACGCCCAGAACGTGCATCACTTCGGCGTTTAAACGCCAGAATGGTATGCTAAGGCATTTTACATGCCTAATTGGTGCAGGGATGTAAATCCTTGACACCTCAGGATCTGTGGACCCCACAGGATCCCCACCTAATATATTTCCACCTTACCTCCTAATTAATCCTATAACACACTTTCCCAAAAACCCTTCACCAATCACCTCAATCTCTCTTCCCAATTACCCCCTTCACCACTCACATCCATACACTCTTCCCCATAAACCCCACCTACCTTCAAAATTCAAAAATCTTTCCCACCCAAACCCACCCTAAATGGCCGAACCTACCTTCTCCCCCCTCCCTATATATACCCCTCCATTCTACTTCATTTTCACACAACACAACCCCCTCTTCTATATCTTGGCCGAAACCTACACCTTCCCTTCTCCTCCATATTTTCTTCTTCTTCTTCTTCTCTTCTTTCATCTCTTGCTCGAGGGCGAGCACTATTTTAAGTTTGGTGTGGTAAAAGCATAAGCTTTTTGTTTTTCCATAACCATTGATGGCATACAAGGCCGGAGAATCCTCTAGAAAAGGAAAAGGGAAGACAAAAGCTTCCACCTCTGAGTCATGGGAGATGGAAAGATTCATCTCCAAAGCCCATCAAGACCACTTCTATGATGTTGTGGCCAAGAAGAAGGTGATCCTTGAGGTCCCTTTCAAGCTCAAGAAAAATGAGTATCCGGAGATCCAACATGAAATCCGAAGAAGAGGTTAGGAAGTCCTAACCAATCCCGTGCAACAAGTCAGAATCTTAATGGTTCAAGAGTTCTATACCAATGCATGGATCACTAGGAACCATGATCAAAGTGTGAACCCGAATCCAAAGAATTATCTTACAATGGTTCGGGGGAAATACTTAGATTTTAGTCCG
>NC_029778.3:44650492-44650813 GCF_000817695.3 Arachis duranensis
TACTAGCAACCGATCTGAAGTTATTGTGGATCGGGCCATCATGATCCATAGCATCTTGATTGGAGAGAAAGTAGAAGTTCATGAAGTCATCTCTCATGAATTCTACAAAATAGCTGATAAGTCCTCTACCATGGCTAGGCTAGCTTTTCCTCATCTTGTTTGCCATCTATGTTACTCAGCTGGAGTTATCATAAAAGGAGACATCCTCATTGAGGAGGACAAGCCCATCACTAAGAAAAAGATGGAGCAAACAAGAGAGCCCACTCATGGAACCCAAGAGACGCATGAGGAAGCTCATCACCAAGAAATCTCGGAGATGCC
>NC_029778.3:44651134-44651791 GCF_000817695.3 Arachis duranensis
TATGTTTTGTGTCTCTACTTCATGATCATTAGTATGTAGTAACTATGTTTTAAAGCTATGAATAAATTCCATAAATCCTTCACCTCTCTTAAATAAAAAAATGTTTTTAATTCAAAAGAACAAGAAGAACATAAATTTCGAAAATAGTCCTTGAATTTAATTTAATTATATTGATGTGGTGACAATACTTTTTCTTTTTTGAATGAATGCTTAAACAGTGCATATTTTTTATCTTGTTGTTTATGAATGTTAAAATTGTTGGCTCTTGAAAGAATGATGAACAAAGAGAAATGTTATTGATGATCTGAAAAATCATAAAATTGATTCTTGAAGCAAGAAAAAGCAGTGAAAAAGCAAAGGCTTGCGAAAAAAAAATTTAGAAAGAAAAAGAAAAAGCAAGCAGAAAAAGCCAATAGCCCTTAAAACCAAAAGGCAAGGGTAAAAAGGATCCAAGGCTTTGAGCATCAATGGATAGGAGGGCCCAAGGAAATAAAATCCGGGCCTAAGCGGCTAAATCAAGCTGTCCCTAACCATGTGCTTGTGTCATGAAGGTCCAAGTGAAAAGCTTGAGACTGAGTAGTTAAAGTCGTGATCCAAAGCAAAAGAGTGTGCTTAAGAGCTCTGGACACCACTAACTGGGGACTCTAGCAAAGCTGA
>NC_029778.3:44651921-44653027 GCF_000817695.3 Arachis duranensis
TGGTGGTAATACTGGAAAACAAAGTGCTTAGGGCCACGGCCAAGACTCATAAAAGTAGCAGTGTTCAAGAATCAACATACTTAACTAAGAGAATCAATAACACTATCCAAAATTCTAAATTCCTAGAGAAGCCAATCATTCTAAACTTCAAGGGAGAAAGTGAGATGCCAAAACTGTTCAGAAGCAAAAAGCTACAAGTCCTGCTCATCTAATCAGAATTAATATTCATTGATATTTTGGAATTTATAGTATATTCTCTTCTTATTATCCTAATTGATTTTCAGTTGCTTGGGGACAAGCAACAATTTAAGTTTGGTGTTGTGATGAGCGGATAATTTATACGCTTTTTGGTATTATTTTTAGGTAGTTTTTAGTATGATCTAGTTACTTTTAGGGATGTTTTCATTAGTTTTTATGCTAAATTCACATTTCTGGACTTTACTATGAGTTTGTGTGTTTTTCTGTGATTTTAGGTATCTTCTGGCTAAAATTGAGGGACCTGAGCAAAACTCTGATAGGAGGCTAACAAAGGACTGCTGATGCTGTTGGAATCTGACTTCCCTGTACTCGAAATGGATTTTCTGGAGCTACAAAACTCCAAATGCCGCGCTGTCAACGGAGTTGGAAACTAGACATCCAGATTTTCAGAAATATATAATAGTCCATACTTTATTCGTGATTAGATGACGTAAACTGGCGCTCAACGCCAGTTCCATGCTGCATTCTGGAGTCAAACGCCAGAAACACGTCATGAACCAGAGTTGAACGCCCAAAACACGTTACAACTTGGCATTCAACTCCAAGAGAAGCCTCAGCTCATGGATAGATCATGCTCAGCCCAAGCACACACCAAGTGGGCCCCGGAAGTAGATTTATGCATCAATTACTTACTCCTGTAAACCCTAGTAGCTAGTTTAGTATAGACTTTTTACTAGTGTATTGGTTGTCCTTTTGACCACGTTACATCTTTGGTCTCAGTTTTATTTTATTATTCATCTTAGGAGACTATTGATAACGTTTTGGGAGCTGGCCATTCGGCCATGCCTGGACCTACCACTTATGTATTTTCAACGGTGGAGTTTCTACACACCATAGATTAAGGGTGT
>NC_029778.3:44653112-44655760 GCF_000817695.3 Arachis duranensis
CACTTCAACTTGATGAATGTGATGATCCGTGACACTCATCATCATTCTCACCTATGAATGCGCGTGACTGACAACCACTTCCGTTCTACCTTAGATCGGGCGCATATCTCTTGGATTCCTTGATCAGAATCTTCGTGGTATAAGTTAGAATTGATGGCGGCATTCATGGGAATCTGGAAAGTCTATCCTTGTCTGTGGTATTCCGAGGAAGATTTTGGGATTGAATGACTGTGACGAGCTTCAAACTCCTGAAGGCTGGGCGTTAGTGACAGACGCAAAAGAATCACGGGATTCTATTCCAACCTGATTGAGAACCGACAGATGATTAGCCGTGCTGTGACAGAGCATTTGGACCATTTTCACTAAGAGGTTGGGATGTAGTCATTGACAATGGTGATGCCCTACATATAGCTTGCCATGGAAAGGAGTAAGAAATATTGGATGAAAGCAGTAGGAAAGTAGAGATTCAACAGGGACAAGCATCTCCATACGCTTATCTGAAATTCCCACCATTAATTTACATAAGTATTTCTATCCTATTTTAATTATCTTTTAATTACCTAATCCAGTCACATTTGAATCAGCCTGACTGAGATCTACAGGATGACTATATATTGCTTCATACCAACAATCTTCGTGGGATCGACCCTTACTCACGTAAGGTATTACTTGGATGACCCAGTGCACTTGCTGGTTAGTTGTGCGGAGTTATGACTAAGTGTAATTCACGTGTGAGAGCTACCAAATTATTGGAGCCATTGTTGATGATCACAAAATCCGTGCACCACTAATCCTAAGAGAGAGGAGATAACCTCTTTCTCTAAAAGCTACATCTAATCCTAAAATTATGAATTATGAGAAAAGCATGATCATGAATGGATGCATTCTCTCATTTTATAGCCTCTAATCTGTGTTCTCTGGGCCGAAAACTGGGTCAAAAACAGCTCAGAAATCACTTCCAATGCTTTCTGGTCCGTACAGGTCGCGGCCAAGTGACGCGGAGGCGTCATCCATGCATCCGCGCGGATTGCTGTTCGCAGATGCGACACGGGCGCGTCATTCACGCATTCGCGTTGCCTAACTTTGTGGTAGTTATGGTAAATTATATATCAATTCAAATCCCCGGACGTTAGCTTTCCAACGCAACTAGAACCGCGTCATTTGAATCTCTGTAGCTAAAGTTATAGCCGTTTGAGTGCGAAGAGGTTAGGCTGGACAGCTTAACAATTCCTCCAACTTCTTGTATTCCTTCCACTTTTGCATGCTTCCTTTCCATCCTCTAAGCCATTCTTGCCCTGTAATCTCTGAAACCACTTAACACACATGTCAAGACATCTAATGGTAATAAGAGAGGATTAATAATAAGCAAATATAAGATCAAAGAAGCATGTTTTCAATCATAGCACAAAATCAGGAAGGAAAATGTAAAACATGCGAATTGTATGAATAAGTGAGTAAAGAGTTGATAAAAACCACTCAATTGAGCATAAGATAAACCATAAAATAGTGGTTTATCAGTCATCTGCAAAGAATAGATGGGTAATGTAGGACATCTATAGTTCAAATGAATTCCAGTAATCTCATTCCTTTGTTCTCCTCTGTGGAGCAGATGGGAGAGTCCCTCTGCACAGAATAAGAATAGATAGGGAAAAATGGGGTTGCCTTGTCACAATCCCCTATATGACTTAAAATAACCATGAGGTTGTCCTTCCACAGCAACAGAGTAGGAAACGGTGGTTACACATTCCTTCATCCACTCCACCCACCTTCTACAAAAATCCAATTTCTCCATAATAGCCCAAACGAATTTCCATTCAACCCGATCGCAAGCTTTACTCATATCTACTATCAATGCTAGTTGTTCATCCCCAAACCTCTTATTCTTCAAGAAGTGCATAAATTCGTGAGCAATCAATACATTGTCACTAACGAGTCGACCCTTTATAAACGCACTTTGATTATCGCTAATAATTCTGTTCATTGTATGTTGTAATCTATGCACTAGAATTTTAGAGATAATTTTATAAAAAATAGTACTAAGACTGATTGGCCTCACCTGGTTCATTTTGCTATTGTTGGGGCTTTAGGAATTAAGCAAATGCGCGTATAATTGAAGGCTCTTAGAACCTTCCCTCCCTCAAAGAAGCTATGAACAACATTGAGAACATCCCCTTTAATAGTATCCCAGAAAAACTGATAAAATTTTGCAGTGAATTCGTCCTCTCCAGGTGATGTGAGAGGATTAATAGAAAAAATTACATCTTTGATTTCTTGATCCGAGACTGGTCTAGTTAGACTTCGATTAGTATTGTTATCTACCCTTCTATTCAACCCCTCCAACTCCTTTGTCGGTTCCTTTGGGTTAGTAGTAGTAAATAGGTTTTCAAAATATTGCTGCACAATACTAGTTATTTGTTCTGGAGTAGTACCAATATCACCCGAATCACTTTCCAGTCTGTGCAACTTGTTTTTACTGCTCCGCATACAAAATTTGGCATGAAAGAATTTTGTGTTCTTATCACCCCAATACAACCACTGTACCCTGGACTTTTCCTTCCAGAATCTTTCCTCTCTCTCATATTCATCTTCTAGTTCTGCCTCTAAGAATCGAATCATACTAGTGTCAGCCCTTGCATCTTTATCCTTCT
>NC_029778.3:44655927-44656266 GCF_000817695.3 Arachis duranensis
GTATTGGGTCATCCAAGTAATACCTTACGTGAGTAAGGGTCGATCCTACAGAGATTGTTGGTATGAAGCAAGCTATGGTCACCTTGTAAATCTCAGATAGGCAGATTAAATAGTTTTGGGTTTTGAAAATTAATAATAAATAGAAAATAAAAGGGATAGAAATACTTATGTAAATCAATAGTGGGAATTTCAGATAGGCGTGTGGAGATGCTGTGCTCCTCTCGTATCTCTATTTTCTTATTACATTCATCCAATCCTTCTTACTCCTTTCCATGGCAAGCTGTATGTAGGGCATCACCGTTGTCAATGGCTACATCCCATCCTCTCAGTGAAAACGTT
>NC_029778.3:44656380-44657097 GCF_000817695.3 Arachis duranensis
GCTTGTCATCACGCCTAGCCTTCAGGAGTTTGAAGCTCATCACAGTCATTCAATCCCAAAATCCTACTCGGAATACCATAGACAAGGTTTAGACTTTTCGGATCCTCATGAATGCCGCCATCTATCTAGCTTATACCACGAAGATTCTGTTGGGGAATCTAAGAGATATGCGCCCGGCCTAGAGTAGAACGGAAGTGGTTGTCAGTCACGCGCGTTCATAGGTGAGAATGATGATGAGTGTCACGGATCATCACATTCATCAAAGATAAGTGTAACGTATATCTTGGAATAAGAATAGAAGAGAATTGAATAGAAAGTAATAATAATTGTATTGAAACTTGAGGTACAGCAGAGCTCCACGCCCTTAATCTATGGTGTGTAGAAACTCCACTGTTGAAAATACATAAGTAAAAGGTTCAGGCATGGCCGAATGGCCAGCCCCCTGAATGATCAAGAGACCGAATGATCCAAGACTACAAAGTCAAAAGATTAAACTGTCAAAAGATGTCTAATACAATAGTAACTTATCCTATTTATACTAGACTAGCTACTAGGGTTTACATGAGTAAGTAATTGATGCATAAATCCACTTTCGGGGCCCACTTGGTGTATTCTTGGGCTGAGCTTGATCTATCTACGAGCTGAGGTTTTTCTTGGAGTTGAACTCCAAGTTATAACGTGTTTTGGGCGTTCAACTCCGGATCATGACGTGTTTCT
>NC_029778.3:44657175-44675296 GCF_000817695.3 Arachis duranensis
CGCCAAGTTACATCGTCAATTTCCGAATAAAGTATGGACTATTATATATTGTTGGAAAGCTCTGGATGTCTACTTTCCAACGCCATTGAGAGCTCGCCATTTGGAGTTCTGTAGCTCCAGAAAATCTATTTCGAGTGCAGGGAGGTCAGATTCCAACAGCATCAGCAGTCCTTTTGTCAGCCTTTTTCAAAGTTTTGCTCAAGTCCCTCAATTTCAGCCAGAAATTACCTGAAATTACAGAAAAACACACAAACTCATAGTAAAATCCAGATTCTAGAATCTTTCTTCCCTCTCATATTTATCTTCTAGTTTCGCCTCTGAGACCCGAATCATAGTAGTGTCAGCCCCTGCACCTTTATCCTTATCTGCATTCAGTTTTGAGTTCAATTCAGCAATATTTTTCTTCGAGTTAGTAGACAAATTTTTGTGTCATGCCACCAAATTGTGTCTACATTGTTTAAGCTTGCAGAATAATACAAACATCGGAGAACCTTCAACCTCCATACGCCACGAATTTGCCACCACATGCCTAGCTTCTTCACTATCACACTATCTTTCCTGAAATCTAAACCTTCTCTTTGTTTTAAAACCTGCTCTATCCGAAGAAATCAGAAGCTGTCTATGGTCAGATCCTGTGTTATCTAAGTGCACAATTGAGCCATTTGGGTAGTTCTATTTCTGCTGAATCGAGGCCAAACATCTATCTAATCTTTCTCTAATAAGGTTAATTCCTGCCTGTTTATTACTCCAAGTGAACAAACTACCTTCATATCCAAGATCAACCAGGCTGCCTCCATTAATAAAGTCTTGAAAAGCTTGAATAGAAGATATAGTTTTCATTCTTCCTCCTTTTTTTTTCACTAAAGGCTGAGAAAACATTAAGATCACCAGTAATTAGAATATTTTCTCCAGCTGTATCTAACATTCTTAAGATTTGATTGTACTAGACGTTTCGTTGGGCCTCTTCATTATGCAAATGTACTCCAAAAATCTCCCAAATTCTATTCTGCACACTGTCTCTCTAGGTGAAATGAATAAAAAAATCATCATGCTGAATAATATTAATATCTTCACAGTCCTTCCACATTAATACCATCCCTCCCACTATTCTTCTCAGTTCAACACAATAAAACCTCTGAAAACCTGCTTTTTTGCCTTGTTTCTCCACAAACGAAGTAGTATTTTTAGTCTCGCATAAGAATACCACTCCAGGAGAATGGGTCCTACATAACCCTTTGATGCTGTGAACTGTTTGGGGTTTTCCCAAAGCCCGACAGTTCCACATGATCATCTTCATGAACCTTGGGGTGCCACTTTAGGGATGGCACCCTAAGGCCCTTCAGAATAAAATTCAGTGGGTGAAATAGAGTCTTCTTCATTCAAAGACTCATCTTGTTGCTCCGAATTTCGCTTAACACCAACAATCTTACTCCCTACCTCCGTCACCTCCATATTTCTCGCCAAATGTTTGATTTTTGGTCGTTTACTACTTCTTTTAAGACCTCTCTCCGTGCTGCCTATGTGAAATACCCCTCCTTCTTCTATCTGTATCAAACCTTCCAAACATCCTAACACTGGTTCTGTTCTAGTGTATGGAATAATATTTTGGTTTTCCTGCGGATTTGAAATATGATACTAAGCTGATGGTTTAAGAATGTTGGTTTGGTTCAGGTGTATTTGAGAATTTGGTGGATTATGGATATGTTTGGGATTATGGTCATTGAATGATAGGTTAGCAAGGTTCTTTAGAAGGCTTACTGGTGTAGGTTTATTATGGGGTTGGGAGAAGTCGATTTCCTTTCCACGTGGATTTGGGTGTGAATTCTCCTTTTGCTCTTCCACTCTCCACCTGATCTGATATGCTTTCAGCTCTCTACTTCATCTCTCTTTAATCTCCTACTGATTGGCAGACAATTCCAGGTACTCTCTGCAATTCCTTTCTTCATGCCCAATGTAACCGCAAAAACCACAATAAATCCCCAATTTGTCATACTTCAGCATAATTTCAAAAACTACATTATCCGGACTTGGCGTAGTGTCTTGGTCACATCTATATTAATCCTTATTTTCATAATTTGGTCCTCTTTGCCTCTCATGGCAAATTTATCAGCCTCCATTACCTTCCTAGTTTTTTACCTATCCTCTGGGTCGCGGTTATTGTTTTGCAAAATTCAGGCATTCCCCACATTTGGATCCATACTGGAACTCAAGTAAAGTCCTCCTGTTCCACTTCCATACATGGCTGCCATCTTCTAAGGTGAATCATATAATTCTTAAACGGCTATGGAGATTCCCTTTCCACCCTTATCACATCTGTTTCCTTAGAGAAGAAAAATTGGAATATGTTTTCTCCATGCACTTTGACTCTAAATCCCTCAGGTTGATTCCAGATCGCTCTGAATCCTTCCTCGATTGTTCCGCTGCTAAACCCTCTATCCGCCATTAGTCTCATTATTATGCTTTTAGAGCATATTTTGACTCCTTCCCTCACATCATCCACCTCCAATGCTACAATATCCTCCTCTTCTATTTCAAGTAATTCTAGATTCTGTATAGCTCTCACCTCAGGTGGTGCCATAGGAGAAGTTATGAAAGAGAATTATAACATAAAAGAACAACAAAATCTCACTGTTCACTCAGATTATTTGGAGAAGGTCTGAACTCTTAGCGCTTGAGATTCACAAGGAAAAGAATAAAATGGAATTAGAATTATGATTCACAAGAAACCCTATCAAAATCACAAAAAACCGTAGCACAACAAACCGTAGCACTAAGCACTCAGGCAAATTCAAATTTTATATTACATTACTTGACAAATAACTAAGTTGTTATAATTAAAACTTATTAACTAACTACTTTTGTAAAAAAATATTATTATATAATATCATTTTTTATCAAAATATTTATAAAAATATAATTTATTTGAAATATTATATATTTTTTTATTTCCCACGGTATCCCCTAGCTTGATAGACAAAGGACTAATCCGTCGCAGTACTAAGCTCCATTTAAGGGTTTGTCGTTGGCCAATGGGTTGCTGCATGCACAAGGCAGGATTCGAGCCCCCGACACTTGCTTAAACAGACTAGTGAGTTAGCAACTAGACCAACCCAACTTGGTTTTGAAATATTATATATAATACATGAAAATATTGAACTTCTTTTTTATTTTTTCAATGTTTTTATAGAAAAAAAATGAATAAATACTGTCATTATACATTTACTTATATTAGTAGGACCCAAACTAATCAAATTTACGTAATTAAAGATATCAAAAATTATATACAAGGAAGAAGGGAAAAAAGTACACCTAAAGTTCACACGCTGGACACGATTACACTTCAATCATTTAATGAGTCACGCGTGCACACTATTTATACACTCCGGTGGATACATTATTTTTCGTGTTTATTTTTTTTAGGAAGAATGGACAAAAATATACCTGAAAGTTCATACGCTAGACACAATTACACTTCAATCATTTAACGACGCCGCATGCCGATGGCCGGAAGGGTAAATGTGTCCGTCGGAGTGTATAAATAGTGTGCACACGTGACTCATTAAATGATTGAAGTGTAATCGTGTCCAGCGTGTGAACTTTCAGGTGTACTTTTGTCCCTTTTTCCTATATACAAAGACAAGGCTATTACACAAATGTAATAATCAAATAAATATAGTGCTTCCTTCTATATCATCCTCAAAATAATATGTAATACCATACCACACAAAGCCTTACATTGTAGTCGTAAATCAGAGGTGGTGAGGTATTACGACTCCTAAAAGCAAAATGCATATATATATATAATGAAGGATAGAAATATAGCTACGAGCCTGTGAAGAAAGATAACAGAACAAAAGGTGCATCACACTCGAAAATGTCAAAGATATCAAGCGTTGATAAATAGAAATGAATAAGGACAGCTAGATAATATAATACAGCCCAGAAAGTTACAAAATATACAGGTTGTTTCTCCATAATCAACCTTTAAGAGAGATATAATTATAATTTACAAAAGTAGAGAATGTAAAAGCTAAAGCTCAAAGTACAAAATGTAAAACAGTCTTCATTTTCCATAGAGAGCTCGACATGCTCAACGAGATGCATTTCATCCTGCATCTGAAAACAAAATTCGATAACAGGTGAGAACCCAAAGGTTCCCAGTAGGGTAATAATTCCAAATAGACACAGTGTAAAAAGATATAAACCCGCTAGGCAATCCTAAAGTCTAAAATGCACCAGATTCAAGTCTAGGGTCCTTTCTAAATCCAAAGAGAAAAAAATTAGACTAAGTCTCATTTATAAAGAAATTTTAGATTCTTAACTCTTCGCAACATAATTCGGAGTTTCTCCTAATATCATAATTTACCAATTCCAGTAATATAGTATAAAATAGTTCAAGTTTAGTAGTCTAGAGTAGTCATAATTCAAATTATCATGGCTTCTGGACCCAGCTAAAATCAAACCATGATATCCAGCCTGATGATGCAGAATTTCAAATCACAGACTATCGACAAGTGTACCAGATCGTACCAAGTAATAAACTCAGGTAGGTGAGTGAGTGTCGATCCCATGAGGATTAACGGACTAAGCAAACAATGGTCACTTGATTATTCTAGTTAGACAATAAAAAATAAGAGTTTCAAGAGCAGTGGCATAAAACAATAAATTGAGTAAAAGCAAGTCATAAATAATTGAGAGAAAAAATATGATTCAAAAGAGTTAAGATTTCAGAGATATTGAAAGTTCCAAAAAAATGTCTTTCACTTTTTACCTTGATCAAGAAATGATATTTCTATTGGCAAATCATAATTAATCAAACTCCAATTCCTTGATAATTTAATTTCTCTAATCCTAATCAATTATCAATTCCTTGATTAAGTAATTGTGACAAAAGGTTAACAACATCCACTGATTTAAGAACCACACAATTCTCAAGAATCAAACTTGGTTGATTCGATGTCACTTATCAAGTCCAAATTCAAAACTTAAGAATCATGAGAAGAGGTTTTCAAGCTCACTTCAATTAATTAACTTTTTCAAGATATTAAAAGAATTCAAATAAGAAGAGAATTATTTTTCAACATATTCAAATCCCTGGGATGAAGAACAAAAACTTTTTCTTAAGAAAATATCAATGCATTAATTAAGATAAAAAAACTATAACATTAATCCATAGGAATCAACAAAGCTCCTAACCTTAACATGTAAGATTAGTGGCTCATGCTTCAAAATCAAAAACAAAGTATCACAAACAGCAAAAGGTCTGATCCATCTCAAAGTGTTTCTAAGAACCTTATATACTAAATCTCAAACACAAAAATTATTAAATTCAAACTTAATTTAAAAAACAAAACAAATCAAATCTAATCTTCCACATTAAATGTTCAGTTTTGTGTTCTCTTCCTTAAGGTTTCAGTGCTCCCAAGTTTGACATTCATAGTAGGCCTGGAGAGTTTCAATATGATTTGTGGAGGCTGGGCCAAGGGCGTGTAAAATGCCACTTCATGGAGTGCAAGATACCACTGAATTTCATCCCTAGGAGATGCCTTAATTGGCATGTGGAACGCCTTCTAGGTGGCATGTGAAACGCCACATCCTGAATGTCTTGTGGAGCTCCCTCTTCTTGGCATGTGACACACCTTTCTTGCGGTGTGAGGTATGCCCAAATGGTAGTTGGAGTGATCTTCTGAAAATTTGGCATGTAACACTATATCTTGGCGTGTGAAACGCCACTTAGCAAATGAAATCCTGAGAGTGTGATCTTGGTGCGTGACACGCCAATATGTGGCTGCAAAACGCCCTTGTAAAGTATTCAAAGATGAGCATCAAAGGTTTTTAGTTGCTGCACACCCATATTCTTTGGCGTGTGAAATGTCCATTGTTCACGTGGTCGTGCGTACGCATGAAATTACAAATATTCTCACTTGTGCGTACGCATGAGTCTTCAATTTTCTAACTTTTGTGCGTACGCATGAATCCTCAATCTTCGGGTATTGTGCGTAAGCATCGGTCATGCGTACGCACGAATGCCATTTCGAACGTGTTTTCATTTTACACGCCCACTCTTCCTGGCGTGTTAAACGCCATGCCATGCACGTCCTTGGTAGTGAATATTTCATGGCGTGTGACATGCCACTTCCTTGACATGCCACTTCCTTGGCATGTCGCACGCCCATTTCTCCCCCAAATTGCCTTGGGTCTGGTCCTCTAGGATGTTGGCCCAGTGTGCAACGCCCTGTCTTGGTGTTTTGCATGCCGAGTTCTTTACTGGGTGTTTCAAATGCCGGTTTCTCGGCATGTCAAATGCCAAGGTAATGGGCATCCTATGAGTGAGTTCATGGGGCATTTGAAACGCCAAGCATATGGTGTGAGAAACACCATGCATGAAACTTCTTTTCCTTCCTAAGACTTTGGCCTGGCATGCCACACATTTGTCTGGTATGTAAAATGCCAGAGTTTTTGCTTTGGGATGCATGCGTGAGTTGCACGCCATCTATCTGACATGTAAAATGCGTGAGTTGCTTCTCTTTTGCTGTCCTTTTCCTATATTTAACCAGAAATCAAAGGACTCAAAGTACTAATAAAATAAGACATAAAACACATGATAAACAAGAAAAAGGCCATAAATTCCATCTAGAAATACCCAAGAAAAGTACTTAAGATGCTCATGCATCACAACACCCAACTTAAGTTCTTGCTTGTCCTCAATCAAGTAAAGAATCATGCTTTAATCATCAAAATATTAAAGCTTAAAATTACAAGGGTGAATGGTAGCAATCCAAATGGTTTTGGTTAACTGTTTTACTTATACACAATTCAATACAAATGGTTAAGATCTTTCAAAGCCTCTATCCGGATTAGATTATGGAACCCTTCCTTAACTCATTACCTTGAATCAAGCTTATTTGCTTTCTTTCCACATCTTATTTTTTTGGGTGCTTTGTGTAACGACCCATAATTTTAAAAATATAAATATAAATAAGTTATAATTCATTTCATAAATTAGAGTTCCTTATTTTGTTATAAGTAAATAAATTAATTTTATAACTATTTGAATTCAATTAAATTTAGATTCTTATATATATTTTTATTATGATAAAATATTTTACATAATTAAAACTATAATTTTATTAATTTATAAATAATGAAAATTATATATATTTTAATTTAAGTAAGAAAAGAATAGAGAGAGAACGTGAGTTTCCATGGAACCTGAGAGCTTTCGAGCTTGATTTCTTGAGATCCGTAACTCCAATAAAAAATATAATCTGATAAAAGTGTTCGTATCTTCTTCCTCTTCATGTTGATGTTACTTTTGTTCGATAGAAGTTGAGTTCGGCCAATTGGAGTTCTAGGAGGCATAGATGATTTCTAATATTTTCTTCTTTAGCCGCTCACTCAGAAAGCTTTTCCGGAGCTTCGGTTGTTTTGATTTCATACGGAGATAAGGTTTGGTAATTTTATAATAATTAAATATGAATTTTATAAGTAGATATTGGTTTGATTGATTACTGTTGAGTTTGGTTGAGTTTTATGTTGAAGTTTTGTTGAATTATTATTGTTACTTGTGAATCGTGGTTCGGCCATGAAGAACAGCCCAGCTGAGTTATTTTGATAATTTTGGAACTGTTGTAAATAAGGATTATTGATTAAAATTGATTAAATTTGATGACCGAGAGACTAAATGAAAAGCGGTGAAAGATCGGTAATAGTAAAGCTTAAAAAATAGACTTAAAACTCAAACTGAAAACTTGAATAATTTTGGAAATGAGGTTCAGTCCTTTGGTAAAGTTAAAATCAAGGAAATAAAGCTTATATTTGAAATTAAAATAGCAATTTAATTAAAAATGAAAGTTAGTTTTGTAATTATATACGTTTTGGGGTATTTTGGGTAATAAATAAAGTACAGGAATAAAATGGATATTTTATAAAAGCACAAGGTTACTTTTATAAATATTGAGATGCCTGAGGTTACAAATATAATTTTATAAAAATTTTGGATTAGGTATTTAAAAGTTTAGAGTTTAAAACATAGATAATAAGAGTTTAGAAATAAAAGCTTTACGAAGCTAAGTTTTTAAGAAAAGATATACATATTATTTGTTTACCATTTAAATTATTCTATTTATATTATTGTTAATATTTTATTATGAATATTAATTAGTAAAGATATTATTAATATTATTATAAGTTAGAGAAGGACAAATAGAGTGATCTTAAAAGCTTTAGAGAACACAGACTTAATTAAAGTACTTTATAATTCTTTTTCATAAGATACTTAGGGAAAGGCGAGGGAATAATGTGAAGATAAATTATATTATGGAATGATAGGAAAGAAAATAATAAGAAAGAAAAGAAAAAGAAAGAAAAATATTAAAGAACCTCTACTACAGAAAAGCAGAGAGCAAATATTAAAAGAATCAAAAGAACCTCTGCCACAAGAGAGCAGAGAACAGAAAAGAAAAGAAAGAAAGAACAAAAAAAAGGAGATAAGAAGAGATTTTATTTGACACTAAAAACGAACTGAGATGATTGTTTACCTACTAAAAACGAGTAGAGATATGGTGGTGAGTCCACTGAGATTTGTTTTCCAAATATACATCGGCCAATTCAGGGAATGGTCAAACCTGTAAGACAAATGTTACTTACAGAGGTTATCGATACATACATTGGCTAGAGAGAGCCTCATCTATAAGACCTAGTGCTTACAGAGGTTTTGTTTGCATACATCGGCTCAAGAAAGTCGCACCTGTAAGATAGAGGTTGATTACATAGGTTATAGCATTAGATACCAAACTCAGACAAAGGTTGCTGAGTTATTATGTCAGGAGTGGGTCAAAACCGATAGATGAGCTCATTACCTGCACTAGTGATAGACATGAAGTATACTTGTTTGCGCATATTTATTTTTGAGTGTGTTTCTTGTGATTATAGGTGTGCTGTATGATTGCTTGATTTCTGTGTCCTTTATTTGTTAAGTCTAAATGTATTATATTGTCCGTTGTCATTGGCTATGGTATTAAAATGAGTATAACTATACACATCGACCCTACTAAGAACTCCCCAGTTCTTACCCCTATTTCCACCCCCTTTCAGCTACAGGTACGAAGATTTGGTGCGGAGCTACAGGAGTATAGAATATTATATTCACGAGTTGAGTTGTTAGAATTTATTTTCCCCTCGTCATTTATTATTTGGTTTTTTTTAGAGGGGGTAGGACTTGTAATTGAGATTTTTTGAATAAGTCTATGTATATAAAGCTATGTGAATATATATATATTTTTGTGATTAAGTGATTTAAAATAAAGTCTCCTCTTATTTTCTTAATTAAAGTTTCTGTTCGTATTTGTGAATGCTCAATATTAAATAAAGATAGTATATAATAAAAGGCTTAGAGGTAAGTAACACCTAAGCTTTTGGTACAATCATGAGGTGCTAAAAGTTAGGGTGTTACACTTTGTACCTTGAGTCTAGCTGTAACTCTAAATGCTTTATTTTCACGTTTTTGCTTGATACATAAGCACCACAAGCACTTGATTGGAGGATTTTTTAGCTTATTTTTGTTTTGATATTTCTCGTCAGTAGTGCTCAGAGTCATTGGCTTCTCTTCTTTTAGGTTGGGGAGTTTTGCACCTTTGAGCTTAGTTGTGACTCTAAATACTTTATTTTCAAGTTTTTGCTTAATTTATAATCACCACAAGCATTTGACTTAGGAAGGCTCTTTGAGCTTTTTTTGTATCTGGTGTGGTATTTTACAACCCACAAACTAACCGGCAAGTACACTGGGTCGTACCATGTAATACCTTACGTGAGTAAGGGTCGACCCACGAGGATTGATGGATCAAGCAATAATGATTGATTGATTAGCTTAGTTAGGCAAGCAAAAAAAGGGTTTTGAGATGTTCAAAAGGTTTAAGTTTGAACTCATAATATCAAAAGGATAGACAAATAAATAAGTTGGGAATAAAATATAGAGAAAACAGTTAAGGCTTCAGAGTTATCTATTTTTCCGGATTAACTTTTCTTACTAACTATTTTAATCATGTAGGATTTAATTCATGGCAAACTATATGTGACTAGACCCTAATTCCTTAGACCTTTCTAGTCTCCTCTAAAATTCATCAACAGCCAATTCCTTGGTTAATTAATTCTAATTAGAAGCTACATGATCAAATTCCAGTTTATATGCCACAAAAATTCTAATTATCCAAAAATAAGGGGATTATATGTCACGTATCCCGTTAAATCTAAATAATTAAAATTTAGGAGAATATGTTTTCAAGCTGTTGTTCAAGTAAAGAGCTTTTCCAAGTTATATAAGAACTCAAATAGAAAGAGGGTCATACTTCCGTTCCACCCAAATTCATAAGATAAAAACGAAAACAATTCTTAAATTATAAATCCACACATGAATTAAAATAGAAAAAAGCAATAAAATCAATCCATACAAATAGACAGAGCTCCTATCCTTAATAATGGAGGATTAGTTGCTCATGGAATGCGGAATGTAAATTTGTATAGAATTCCCTAATGGAATCCCCCTTATGGAACCTCTCCAATAGAAGAGAAGTCTCCCCTTTTTATAACTAATCCTAATTAATTTAAAATCTAATATCTAAAATTAAGATAATATCTTTTCCTATTTTAAAATCAAATTTGAATTTAAATCAGAATTAACTAACTACTCTGTGTCTTGTAATGTGGGGACCACTTGGCTTCACTGGATCAGCGCCTAACTTGAGTGCTAAAATGGGGCCCAGAAATCACTCCCCAGTGTTTTCTGCGTTTTCTGCACGTGGCGCATGTCACGCGTACGCGTCGGTCATGCGTACGCGTCGACGGCCTTTTTCGCGAGTCATGCGGACGCGTCGGTCACACGCACGCATCGCTGAGCAAATCTTCAAATCACGCGTACGCGTCGCCATGGAAAGCTCCAAATCACGCGTACGCGTCAGTCACGCGTACGCGTCGCTCCTCGCTGCCATCTCCTTTGATTCTTGTGCTGCAAAAACTCCATCAAATTCCGCCGAATGCTACCTAAAATAAACAAAATTGCAAAAGACTCAAAGTAGCATCCATATTGGCTAAAAGATAAACAATTCTTTATTAAACTCAACAATTTAAGTGCAAATTCACTAGAAAAAGATAGAAAAGATGCTCACGCATCAGTATCCTTAGTCAGTGGTGCTCAGAACCTTAGGCTTCTATTTTAACCCCTTTTTTTATTAATTATTGTTTATTATATTTTGCTTATCCAAGACTTTGTCAAGTATGAAGATCTTATAATAGTCCTCTAAACTGAGGTCCCAAACAATTTTTCTTAGTAAGTGTTGAATATTTCAGTTAGTTTGGCTTTCCAAACTCATATTATCATGCTTTCTGTCGTCACACCTTGTTCCTTGGTGTTTTTTTCTTTTCACATGATCCTTAATTTTTTTATGTGACAAGAATAATTATGATTGTGAATTGTGATAGACAATCCATGAAAAGCACTTAAGAGGTAGGAATCATAATTTCATTCATTGAAATAAAGACAACATGCATGCATGAAGTAAAAAGGACAAGGCATAAAAACATGTAAACAGAGCTCCACCACCTTAGTCGTTGCTTCCGTTATCTTTCTCATTGTCTTCATTGTTTTTCTCCTGATCTCCTTCATCATCTTCATCAACATCTTATTAGGGTTCTTTGGTCCTCTATATCGCTTACTATTACTCAAGAGCTTGTTGAGTGATGTTGAAATTTCCTTTATAGAGTTGATCATGGATCCACTCACCAACTTGTGGATATGGAGCCATTGCTGGGTTTGTTATTTGTTGTTCTACACAAAGATAATTCAACTTACCCTCAATGCCTAACTTTAGGTTGTGGATTACAACCTGTTGGCTTTCTTGCTTGTGTATCATATGGTTGATAAGCCTTCCTTGATTTAGTTTCTCCATTCTTAGTTGGTCCATGCATGAGGTTAGTTGTTGCCAATATTTAGGAAGAGACAAAGATGAAGCTTGAGGCATGGAAGTTTGGATTTTTTGTGTTTGTGGAAGAGAAGTGGTTGGTGGAACTTCTCTTCTTAGTTGCGGTCTTGGTCTTAGTGTTCTTGGATTGAGCATTACCCCCTCCATGCTTTCAAGTGTAATGGAGTTGTCCATTTTGACTATTTTATCTTCAAAATCAAGATTTACCCCTGCATTCTCACATAATCTATAAATGAGGCGTAGAAACCCTAGCCTTGACTTCTTTTGAATGCTCTCAGTTATCTTTTAGATGTTGGGAGGAATAATTTCTGCTACATCCACTTCCTCTCTGATTATAATGTAATGAATAAAAATGGCTGTTTTCTTAGCCACCTCTGAGTTGTTGGACGAAGGGCTAATAGACCTCCTTACAAACTCAAACCAACCTCTAGCAACTAGAGTAAGATCACTGCTTTTCAATTGGTTTGAGTGTCCATATTTATCATTTGTCCATTCAATCCGAAAGACACAAATATCACTAAGGACATCATCATACCTTGGGTAGGCACTCAGTCTTTGTGCATAGCTCATGGTGGATTACAAGGAGGAAACAGAAGAAAAAGGAGAGTTTGTTAACCACAAGACTCTTCTGATTGTTTTGGGTCTGAAGTCCACCGTCTTGACTCTTACATAGCTCATGTAAGTGGATTCTGCATACCCGTCCATGGTGGCATTGGCATAAAACTTGCAGACAAGCAAAGTCCGCACTTTTCTTGGTGGCTCACATAGAAGTTGCCACTTTCTTATTAGGATTTGTCTTCGTATGTCCGGATATAGGTACCATAAAATATCAAACTCCACCTCAGAAATTACTCTCTTGTTTGCTATGCATCCATAGAATTGATGCTCATGAAAATAAGAATAGAACCTTTCTTCATCATATTGAGATTCAGTAGGTGCATTTCCCTTTCTTTATTGAGAAAAATGCATTATTGTGAGGGGCCTTAAAATAAATGAATATGAATATAATGGATAAACCTCACCAAAATTAAAGGGTTTTTTGTTCTCAAGCAAGAAGAAGAATGTATGAAAGTAGAATAGGAAGTGAAGAGTGGAAATGGTAAGGGAAAAAGAATGGTGGTGATATTTATAGGAACAGAATGGAAGAAACGAATGGTGAGGATGGATAAAAAAAGTTATAAGGGTGTGCATATGAGTGTGGATACTGAGGAGTCTTCTTAGAAGTAGAAAATAGTGTAAGAGCGTGTAAGTAAAGGGGACTGGGTGTGGTTGGTGGGATGGAGAGGCTAACATGTAGGGTGTAAGGCTAGGAAAAAAGTATATAGGTGGTGGAAGGCTTAAGAACAAAATTTATAAGGGTAAAGTTACAATAGTTGGTGCCACGGTCATAAATGTCATGATTTATGTGAAGACTTATGTATACAAGGCTATTATGATAATGATGACCAATGTATAGTGTACTTGAAACCTTCCCTAATGGTACATGTGAATGGTGCAAGCAAGGTTGCATGAGTATGTGGTGCATGCATGGTAGTATGGTTCAATCATGAAGTTTAGTATAGTGAACTTGAAGTGATGTATGGAATGAACCAAAATGTATTTGCATGTGTTAGAATATAATTAGGATCAATTAGAATCAATTAGTATTATTTAGTATATCTGAATATTTATTATAGGAGATTACGTCTTTATTATTACGATTCTCTTAGTACCTATAAATGCCCTTTTATATTGTATCATTCTACACAACTTGAGCAGACAACTTGATTACACTCAATAATATACCATCCTTTCTTTAGTTTAGTCTCTTGTTTCTAACAGCATGTATGCATGGGGAGTAAACTATGTAATGCCATCTTTCCTTATGCACCTTGTCATCTGGAAACACACTTAACAAACTTGTGCAAGTAATCAAAGTAATCAAGAGTAATCAAAGTACTATAAAGATAAGATGCTAAACATATAAAGTATTAAACTGAGAGAAAAAAAAAAGTAAAACTGTAAGATTTACATGAACCAAACTTTATGAGTGTGCCACATCAAACTTAGTTTGGCAATACCAAACTTAGTTCTAGGCCAAATACTTAGAGAGTAGAACTCCATGTAGGTGTGGTTACACCAAATTTGTTTCAAGAAAACACGTAAAAAATTTAAAAATTAGCTAAACAAAACATATAGGTAAAGCGTACCAAAAATTGGGTTGCATCCCAATAAAAGCTTCTTTAACGTTACTAGCTTGACGGTTGAACCCTTCTAGGTGAGGAGTTGAGTGGTTCTCTAGCGATCTATCTCCCCTCCAAGATAATGCTTGAGCCTCTAACCATTGACAGTAAATGTCCTTCCTGAGCTTTCTTCCAAAAGATCCACATGACCATATAGTGAGACTTTCGTAATGGTGAAGGGCTTAGACCACCTTGATTTTAATTTGCCCAAGAAGAATTTCAATCTTGAATTGAAAAGAAACACCAATTGCCTAGTTTAAAAGTTCTTGAAGCTATTCTTTTATCATGCCACATTTTTGTTTTCTCCTTGTAAAGATTGACATTTTCATAGGCTCCCAGTCTAAATTTATCAAGTTTATTTAGCTGGAGCAATCTCTTTTTCCCATAGTCTTTGCATCAAAGTTGAGCAACTATAAAGCTGTTTGGAAAGCCCAGAGGGCATCATCAAACTTTCTTGTACAATTCTTTCTTGAGGCTCCTATTATTTTCTCTAAAATTCTCTTGAATTCTCTATTAGAAATCTCAACTTGGACACTGGTTTGAGGATGGTATGGGGGTGGCCACCTTGTGTTTAACTTCGTATCTTTGGAGGAGTGTGTTTAGTTGTTTGCTACAAAAGTGGCTACCACCATCACTAATAAATGCCCTTGGAACACCAAATCTACTAAAGATGAGCCTCTTGAGAAAGTTAAGCACAACTTTAGCATCATTAGTAGGCAAATACATTACCTCCACCCACTTGAAAACATAGTCAACGGCCACCAAAATGAAGTTGTTTGAATAAGAGGAGGAAAATGGTCCCATGAAGTCTATGCCCCATACATCAAACAACTCTGTTTCTAGGATGGAATTCTGAGCTAATTCATTCTTGTTTGGCAAACTCCCAACACTTTGCTAAGAGTCACACTTTTTGACAAACTCTCTTGCATTCTTAAAGAGTGTGAGCCAGTAAAATCCACACTGAAGGACCTTTGTCACTGTCCTTTCTCCACCGAAGTTCTTACCATACTCAGAACCATGGCAATGCCAGAGAATCTGTGGAGTCGCTTTCTCTGAAACACATCTCCAAATGATGCTATCCGAACACCTCTTGAACAAATACAGGTCATCCAAAGAAAGTATCATATATCATGTTGTAGCTTTTTTATTTGTTTCCTAGTAAGTCCCTTTGGTAGTATCTTACCAGCCTTGTAATTGGCTATATCAGCAAATTAGGGTGTTTTGTGAATCATAAACAAATGTCTATTAGGGAACAATTCATGAAAGGGGGTGGAAGTACTTGAGCTTTCACTGGTTCAGTCTGAGAGAGGTGGTCCTCCACTTGATTCTCAGAACCCTTCCTATCTCTGGTTTCAATGTCAAATTCTTGCAAGTGGAGCACCCATCTAATCAATCTTGGTTTAGAATCCTGCTTAGTCAAAAGGTACTTAAGAGCATAGTGATAAGTGTAAACAATGTAAACAGTAACCTTTGAACCAACTAAATAAGATATAAACTTATCAACTGCAAATATTATAGCAAGTAATTCCTTCTCAGTAGTTGTATAATTTCTTTGAGCTTCATTTAACACCTTGCATGTATAATTTCTAAGAAACTCCTTATGCTCTTTACATTTACAGGGGAATAATTTCTCAATTACCTCTACTTTAGCCTTGTCAACTTCTATACCTTTGTTTGAGATGTGGTGCCCAAGAACTATACCTTTCGTAATCATAAAGTGGCATTTTTTTCAATTCATAACCATGTTAGTTTCTTTGGACCTTCTCAAGACCAAGGCTAGATGTTGCAAGCACCCTTCAAAGGAATCACCAAAAATAGAGAAGTCATCCATAAAAACTTCAATAATTTTTTTAATCATATCAGATAAGATGGAAAGCATGCACCTTTGGAAAGTCGCAGGAGCATTGCACAAACCGAAAGACATACAGCGGTAAGCGAAGACTCCAAAGGGGCATGTGAATGCCGTCTTCTCTTGATCATGAAGGTCTATTGTAATTTGGTTATAGTTGGAATATCCATCTAAAAAATAATAAAATGCATGTCTGACCAACTTCTATAACATCTGAATAATAAAAAAAAAGTGGGAAGTAGAAAGTGATCCTTCTTTATAGCTGTATTGGTTAGATGATATTTTAAAATTTTTATTAGACTATTATTATGTTTTAGTGCTTTTATTTATATTTTATTATAAAACAGCTATTTCGATGACCAATTCAGTTTTCAAAACTTTAGCAACAGCTTAGCAACCACTAGGACAAGTTGCTTTTGATTACATTTAGCATTTTTTTAAATATCACATATACAAAATAAATTATATTTTTAAAATTTATATTTATCAATTATAATTTAAATAATTTAATCAATAACTTACTGATTAAACTACTAATCCAGTAACTAGTATCTTAAGCAGATCAATACTCATTCGATTTCGATAACTATGCTCATTACATTTTGGATAAGAAAGAAAGTGATAAAGAAAAAACTTGTGGCTTATAATCATGGGTTTACGACATTAAATGTTCAAAAATATTTTATTATTTTATTTTTCATTTTTAATTCATGTAAATCGTTACGATTTACATTTATTTTTATTTATATATAAATTTTTATACTCTAAAGCAATTTATGTTTAATTTTTGAAATTTTTTTTACTTTATAGTATAAATATACACCTAAAATATAACAAATCTTTAATCGTTATATTTGGGTAATTTTAAAATTTATTTATTTAATTATGTAACTTATTTTAAAATTAAAATCTAATAAAAATTATAAATTTATCTGGAGTTAAGTCTCAAAGTGGTATCTAAATTTATACTTGAACATTAAAATGGTCTCTGAAATTAATAGTTACCCAAATTTATCCTTAAAATTACACTGCAAAACTCTTAATAGTCTCTAAGACACTCTCCATCCATCAGAAGTCACACTGGCACTGTAACGACTAGCTAATGTGATAAAGAAAAGATTTATTTTATTTTTTGGATTTTTCCTCAACTTTTGATCTTCTCATCACAAATACATGTTTTAAAAAGAGAGACGAACATCTTATAACCTATAAGAGTGGCATGACAAGCTCTCAAATTGACTTCTTCTTGTTGAGGAGAGTCGACCGGAAATTTTGCATTAACTGTAAAATTATCCCGGGAGAGAGTTTGACAACACAACATAGGGTGCTCGTCATGAATTTTCGCGTTGAGCAAAAGTTGAGGAAAAGACATCATACGAAGAACCCAAGGACGAGGTGGTGGCTGATGAAAGGTGAGGAACAAAGAAGTTTCCTAAGACGGGTAGGAGAAGAGGCAAAGTGGGATGGGAATGGAAGCGCGGAAGAGATGTGGAGGGAGATGGCAGAAGTTATTAGAAGAACAGCAAAAGAAAGTTTTGGTGAATCTAAAGGAATAGGACCAAGAGACAAGGAGTCCTAGTGGTGGAATGCGAGTATACAAGAAAAGATAGTTAGCTCAGGAGGAGAAGATTAATGAAAGGTGGAAGAGCTACTTCTACGAGTTATTTAATGAGGGACAGAAGACTCTTCCGAGCCTTGGTCGATTATGCACAAGGGAAGAAGATCAAAACTTTGACTACTATCGAAGGATTCGAGACTTTGAGGTAAAAGAGGCTCTAAAGCAAATGAAAAATGGCAGGGCAGTAGGACCTGATAATATCCCGATTGAGGTTTGGAAGGGTCTTGGAGGAAAAGGCATCAACTGGTTAACCAAGCTTTTTAATGAGATTTTAAGGTCAAAGAAGATGCCTGATGAGTGGAGAAAGAGCACCTTGGTACCTATTTACAAGAATAAGGGGGATTACAAAGTTGCGGAAACTATAGAGGGATTAAGCTTATGAGTCATACTATGAAGTTATGGGAAAGGGTGATAGAACGGAGGTTGAGAAAAGAGACACAAGTAACAGAGAACCAAT
>NC_029778.3:44675575-44699633 GCF_000817695.3 Arachis duranensis
CTAGAAGTGTATGGTCTGCGCATAAGCCGTAGCAAGACGGAATATATGGAATGTAAGTTCAGTCTGAGAAGGGAAAACTCCAATATATAGGTGAAAATTGGAGAGAACATCCTATGAAAAGTTAAAAGTTTTAAGTATCTTGGATGCATCATATAGGATAATGGAGAGATTGAACATGATGTAAATCATAGGATCCAAGCAGGTTGGTCAAAATGGCAGAGTGCATCTAGTTTTATATGCGACAAAAAAGTGCCTTTAAAACTTAAAGGTAAATTCTATCGCACCGCTATAAGACCGGCTATGCTGTATGGTACGGAGTGTTGGGCGGCTAAAGGGGAGCACGAACATAAGCTGAGTGTGGCAGAGATGAAGATGTTGAGATGGATGAGTGGTCATACGCGATTGGATAAAATAAGGAATGAAGATATAAGGAAGAGAGTTGGAGTAGCACCCATTGTGGAAAAGATGGTTGAATCGCGTCTCAGGTTTGGACATGTGAGAAGAAGACCGATAGAACATCCAGTCAGGAGGGTGGATGAGATGGAAGATGGACAAAGGGCGAAAGGCAGAGGAAGACCTAAGAAGACCATCCATGAGGTGGTCAAACGAGATCTACATGTAAACGGTCTCTCTGTAGACATGATACATGACAGAGTATAATGGCGTCGTTTGATTCATGTAGCCGACCCCACTTAGTGGGACAAGGTTTTGTTGTTGTTTGTTGTTGTTGGTTTCTTTTCTGAAAATGGAGAATCATGAGCAATAGCGAATCCAAGTCCAAGTCTAGTAACATTTGAGAATATTTTTCTTTCTCCAACAATGGGAGAACTTGATCACATACAGAACACTTAAAAATCAAATGTAGAACACCCCATAAGAAATAATAATGTGCAATTGAAAAGCCAAATCAAATGCAAAACACTTTAAAATGCCATAAATATTCAAGTGTAAGTACGGAAGTCATGTACCACTAATTTTATCTTCATTCTAATATCCAAAAAACATGTTACCTTCAAAGTCATCCATAGAAAATGTTAGAATGTCATCATATGAAGAATATTTGACAGTAGCTTCTGCCTTGAATTTTTCCTTTGCTTCTAGAATAATAATATAACATGACTTCAATTCTTCAAATGCAGGTGATTGCAGAAATTTTAGCAACAAAAAAGTTTTACAGATGCCAATTTTAATTGTTATCTCACACTCACACTAACAAATTTCAACAACTCAAGAGTCTACGCTTGACCTAAACTTGACAAGGTTTCATTAAAACAATTTGTCCCACTAGTACAAATCAATAGAATGGGATACAAACAAGAGAGAATATAAGACAAATCAAGAAAATATGACTTTCATAGAAGCAAAATCAGAAGGGGAGTCTCCTTGATGTCTTTAAGCCTTTTATTTTCACTTTAAGCTCTTCTTCAATCCTGCACAACCCAGCCAAGTTGCAGAAGAAGCTAGACAATTCAGTGTGAGATCCATCGCCCCCGCAGCCACGTCCAGTCTCCAGTGGCAATAGCCGACTGCGGAAGTGTTGCTGGAGTAGCAACAGTAAACCTGGCAGCTGCGCATCGTCCCCCCACTTGTTTTGTAGTGCGTGTAATACAGGAGGAAGGATTGCAGAGGAGAAACCCTCACCATCTCTGCGTCCTCTTCTTTTGCCGTCACCATCATCAGGGGATAGTCTGAGACTGCCGTTACTTGAAAGTTCGGCCGGTCTTTGCAGATACGGTTGTTTCGTCCATCACCAATTACCTTCCACGGTTCCACTTCAACCATAGACTCCTCTATCAACCGATTCCATGGCAATAGCGTTCAAGTCCTCTGGTGGATGAGCATCTTTCGTTTAGTGTTGGAGACCATCTTCACTAGGATTAGGTTTGGATAGTATTGAGAGGGAGATAATTGGTGTAATAGGATTAAGGTTTTAGAAGAGAGAAATGACCAAATTACGAAAAAAAAAATTTCACCACATCAGCTATTACAATGTTAGTATGGCAAGAATCACTCTAACTCAAGCTTTCGATGGACCAAAAATGTCTTATGAATTACTATAAGTTTTGAAGTGTAACTTTGAGGATAAATTTAGATAATTATTAATTTCAGAGACTACTTTGGGACTCCAATATAACTTTGGTAATTACTCTAAGGCTTAACTCAATTTGACCTCTAAAATTTGAAGTTGGATTCAATTCAACCTTTAAAATTTTAATGGACTCAAATTGATCTCCAAAATTTATAATCGTAATTCACATTAATCCTTAAGCTAATTTCCATTAACGATGTATTGATTTGGTACATTAACTTGTTGTGATTTGGATTTTTCGCTAAGGTTTCATGTGATTAAAATTTATTAGAGTTCCAAAATCTTAATTGTTGCTTCCAAAGTTACAAGTTATTATCATCTTCAAGAAGATGTTGTGGAGCCAATCAAACTTCTAGGAGGTTTAAGGTGTGTTTGGAGTTCACGTTGAAGAAGAGAGAAGCCCGTGAGTGCTTTGAACGTTCCATCTTTATGTTTGGCAACTCTTTGAAACTCTAAACCCAAAAATGATTTTGCCTCTAAACGTACGATTACAGGAAGCTAAAAATTTTAGCTTCTGCGTTCACGTTAGGGAAGGCTAATTACAATTGAGAAATTAAGTAAGAAAATGATTCCTCTTCTGTCAAAATGATGGAAGTAACCATCTAATTTTCACAATAGTTCTTTGTGTATGTTTCCAAGTTTTTTTTCATTAAAATCTTTCAGATTTATTACCATCACTTCCAAGATAAATATTTTAATTTTTTTAATTACTTTTAGTACTCTCTTTATTTTTATTAATTTTTATGATATTTTTATTATTTTTTATTTATATAAATTCTTTTTTTCTGTCTTTTATTGTACTATATTTATGTTGCATATAAAATTTTTTATTTTTTATTTAGTTTTATTCATATGAATTTTATTTACTTCTAATTGTAATTTTTTTGTTCACATAATATATGTTGTTAGTTATAATTATTATATTTTATATTTCTACGGATTTTTTTATTTTTTTTGTTTTTATTGTACTTCTTATTGTACTTTATTTTCGTTTTTATTATATACTAATTATAAAATTTTATAATCTAAAATGATACTAAATTAAAGAATAGTAACAGTATTAAAATAATATAGAACATTTTTTGTTTGACATTATAAAATGTATAGTACTCCCTTTAGTGTTTTTATATATTAAAATATATTTTATCATTTTTGTATGTTACTTTAATTTAGTAAGTAAATATTAATTTTATTATAAAATAAATTAATAAGATTTATTTAAATATCTAAATTAAAATGATCGGATAATATAAAAAATTATTTAAATTGAGGTCTCTTTTAATAATTTTTCATTTAAAAGTGATTTTGAGTAGTATAATTCAAATAACATTTATTTTACTATAACAACATAAATTTACTTTTCATCAAATCAAATTTATAAAATCATTTTTATACAAATTCTTAATAGATCTTAGTAACAAAAAATCTAAATAAAAAGTCTAAATTTTAATAAAATAAGTTGCAAATTAACACATTATTTACCAAAATCTACTTAAAAAATGAATATAAGTTAGGATTATAAATTTTAAGAACTGAATTGAATTCATCATAATTTTAAGAGAAAAGCTTTGCATACAAGTCATTAGGGCTTGTATGCTTTACAAGTTCATTAAGCAATAAACCCAAAAAACGCGCTGCTACACATACGTCCAATACACGCACTATATAAAGATCTCGCGTATATATAACTACCAAATTTAAAAGATTTGTTTCCTTCTTCCTTCTCCTTATTTTCAGATTTGCTCGTTCTTCTTCTCGCGCGTCTTCCCTCCTTCTTCTCGATTGTTCTTTTCCCCTCCTTTCTCACTGGTATATTCTTTGTCATTTACGTTAGTTCCTCTCTCTGCAACTCCAGCTTCGTTTTCTATTCGATTTCTGAAATCAAAGTTTGAATTCGTTTTTGAAGATTATAGATGATTTAACATCAGATTGTCAGTTGAATCAGGGTGAAGTGGATTATGAATTTGAATCTAACGAAGTTCCTGAGGTTTGATTTTACATATGATTACTCTGAATTTTGTTGCAGTCATTTGAATAGCATTGTGTAGCTGAATAATTCGTGAACATTGGACTGTGAAAATAACACGTTAACATGAATCTGTGTTAGTTTTGATTAATTATATGGAATTTATAACAGACGCTCGGGTGTAGATCAGAACTTTTTTGGGTGTATTTTTGCGGGAAGTGTGGGTGTATTTACAGTATACTACTTTTTCTGTTATTTTAGCTGAGTTGTTGTCGTTCGGGTGTATTATATCAGATATGATTGGGTGTGTTTTTAGTTTTTGTCATGGTGTATTCTGCAGCCTGTGTATTTACAGTTTATGGCTTTTATTGTCATTTTAGTTGAGTTGTTACCGTTCGAGTGTATTATATTAGCAATGATTGGGTGTATTTATAGTTTTTTACATGGTGTATTTTGCAGCCTCTCTCTGTTGTTGATGACCAGTTTGTTTCGAAGGTTGGAATGACCTTTACCACCCTTGAAGATGCTGGAAAATTTTATAGGAACTATGCCAAAGCTGCAAGTTTCTCTACAAGAGTTCGGAGTACAAATAGGAAGGGAAACGAGATTAAGAATCAATTGATTACATGTAGCAAAGAGGGAAAATGGAAATCTAAAATATCTCCGACCGAGAAGGCCAATCCGACAGCCGGTTTAAACTGTCCTGCAAGAATTTATATACACACATTGAAGGATGTCGGTGCTTGGATCATTTCAAAGGTTGTGCTGGATCATTCACACCCCTGAAAATGCCACAAAGAAGAAGAAAACAAAAGTTTTAAGCGAGGTAAAAGTAATGTTCTTTAAATTTGTGGTGATTGAGTTTATTTTTCTCGTTAATAGTTTAGCTAATATGTGAGTTTCTTATATTCAGATAAACTTGTTTGATGCTGCATCAGTGATGCATTCAAATTCCAGCCAATATCAAGGACATGTTATGAATTATCAGTTCAGGGTACCAGCAGCAGGGGATAACTCTTTGGGTGTATAGTTACAGAATATGGGTGTAAAAGCACTGTTCTTTTGGGTGTATTTCTGTGAATTTTCTTTTGATTCACATTTTACATATAGATACATATATATAATATTAGGGTTTAGGGTTTTAGGGTTTACAGGTTAGGGGTAAGGGTTTAGGTTTTAAGTGTTTAGGGTTCAGGGTTTTAGGCTCAAAGCATCAGGGGGGATAGATTTCAGGGTGTATATTCAACTTTATTTGGGTGTAAAAAATCATAGGTTATGGGTGTATATTTGATTTGATGTTTTTCTTCATATTATAATACCTGGAATTCATACATTTTGAATACAGCACAGACAGTTTAACAGCACAGACAGTTTGGGTGTATATTTAAGCAATCTTGGGTGTATATTAAACTTCCGTTAGGTGTAAAAGTTTATAATTTGTGTTTAGATCTGCCTTGATGTTTTCCTTCATATTTTACCACCTGTAATACAGAGTTTTTGAATACAGCACAGACAGTTTAACTATGGAAAAAATTTCATTTAATAGAAGTTGTTTATAAATGGCAAATTTTTACAGCATTTGTTTAATTTACAAACTAGCTAGCAGTTGGATTACTCAGTTTCTATATCAGTAGAATTTATCTGACAAAATGGACTCAATAACACTGACGATGGCTTCGACAGTCTTATTGCATTACTCGCTCTAATTGCTTTATCTCTCTCTTTATTCAATTCACTGAATAGTATCCGCGAGGCATATTCTACTCTATAGTGGTCCGCCTCCTCCTACTATATTTGTTCTTACATTTCTTCCAGGTTGGTTTCTCGCTGCCATTTTTTCTGAAATGAAAAATACACCCAAAGATATCAGTAAGATACACCCATATATATGGGTCAGATACACACATAGATATCAGTAAGATACACCCATAGATATGATTCAGATACACCCATATATATCAGTCAGATATCACTCAAACATGCATCAATATACAATGTCAAGCAACATTACAAGGTCAAGCAATATACACCCATGGACAAGCAAATATAAGCAACTGCTGACTATTACAGTATATCAGTTCAGAAATATACACCCAACAACTTATGCCATATACACCCAACAAATTACCTAATATACACCCACCAAACTACGGAATATACCCCCAAAAATTAGTTACCAGAAGAAGTAGAACAACAAGAACAATAACACCTAGAAGAACTAAGAAGAACAGTGTAACATAGAACAAAGAATAACAGTAAAATCTAGAACAAGTTGAACATCATAAACTGTAAAATGAGACGTAGAGCAAGAAGAACAGTAAAACGTAAAACAACGTAGAAGAACAGTAAAACCTAGTTCTTCAATTTCGAAATGTGGAAAATATACAGGAATGTTAATGTAACGTACCTTGAGTATTATAGCTTTGTTTTCTCTGGAGATTCTTAATCGAGAGTTCTATGTTGTGTTGATGGAATTTTCGAATCTTAGCGACGAGTTGTATATTTTCAGTATCGAATGATGCTCGAAAATGGAACGTTTGCTTTTTCTCTGAATGGCTTTGAGAAGTGGAAGAAGTGGAAGAATCTGCCATTAAGGGGCGGTTTACGTGAATCGTAACCGTTTGAGTGGAGCGCGTGAATGTTACGCTCCATTCAATATAATTCAGTGCGCGTGTGGAATGTTTGTGTGCTAGGAGCTTGTAACACTTGTAAGGTCTTTTTACTTGTATGCGTAGCACGCCCCTAATTTTAAGAATCAATTTAAATTTTATATCAAATTTTGGGATCAAATTAAATATTACCTTGTAATTAACTTTAGATTTGTTTCCTGATTTCCTCAATGCCACACTTTACACCTTCCCCCATGTCATTTTGAGATTCGCCACACACCAATGCTGTTCGCATTGTTATTCGCATTCGCATAGTTTAGATAAATTAAATTGCTATTAGTTACTTTACTTACTTATATTCAATAAAACTAAAAATTTAAAAATTAAATTAAATTTGCGTTTTTCACATATTTTTTGAATTTTTACTGTCTTTCCATTGTAGCCATTTCTCCATGACCAACAAAACCATTGTTAGAAGAAACACAGCAATTTCAGAAACACAGCACTACTACCACCACCACCACCAATTTCTTCTTCTACATTGCAATGGCGTCACTAACACCTGGCGTGCTCTCGAAGCTTCTAGAATCTTCGGGGAACAAGGAGGCTAGGGTGACCGGGGAGCACCGCCACGCGCTCCTCCAAGTGATCGAGATCGTCCCTCGTTTTTCCCACGAGGACACGTGGCAGAGCAAGGGCTACTTCCTCAAAGTCTCTGATTCCTTGCATTCTGCTTATGTCTCAGTACCTGAAAACGACGCCGAATTGATCTGCAGCGACAAGGTCCAACTCGGTCAGTTCGTTTACGTGACTCGCCTTGACTCAGCAAAACCCTCTTCCTCTATTCCCGTTGTTCATGGCTTGAATCCCCTTCCGAAACGAAGGCCCTGCGTTGGGAACCCCATTGACTTGGTTTCAAGCGAGTTGTTACACGTTGGAGCCAATGTGAATGTTGATTTTAGAAGAAGCAAGAAGGGTAGTAATGTCAACAAGAACAAGGGTTTGAAGAAGGGTGAAGAGAGTTCAAAGGGGAAGTTGAAGGGTTTGGGTTTGAGGAATAATAATGGTAACTGTGAGAAGGTAGTGGTGGAGATGAGGAGGTTGAGTTTGGATTCTTCTAGAAGGGCTTGGGATCAAAGCCCTGTTTCTAAGAATGGTTCTGGGACTCCTAGTTCGAGATTCATGCTGAAATCTGCTTCGTCTTCACCTAATGTAAGTGATGTGATGTTGAAAACTGAAAAAGCTTTTAACCTTTTGATACCCTTTCGCCTTTTCTGTTTTTCTCACACTGCATTATGGATTTATGGCGTTTCTCTTTTTTATGTTCCTGTGTTTTAGGTAGGGTTTTATTAATGGGTTGAGTGTTTTATTTTATTTATTTTTCCCCCCTGTTTTCACTTGTAGTTGAATAATTCACCGTTTTGGGTGTTTTCTATAATGTTGAATGAGGGCCCTCACTTTGTTCTTTTTTGTGATTTTGAAATGCTTTTTGGTGGCTGTTGGACCCAGCAATCAGGCTATTTTGTTGTTTTTCTATTACGCTAACCTTTGGAATGTTCATTTGAGTCAGAAATCTAGTTTGTAAAATAGTGTTTAAAACGAGTTCCATGAATGTATGATGACTGTGTCTCTCTGCAATGCATTCTTGTAGGCCCTTTACTCTGGAAGATTCTGCATCTTCTGCAATGTGTATGGATAGAGTAAAAGTGATTTTAGTGTTAAGACAAAAAATAATGGTTGATTTTTAGGTTTTTCTTTCATATTGTTCTTTTTATCTTATGAGTTGGTATTTGCTCGCTGTAGGTGGTTCACAAGAATCTCTCTCTTAAATTTGAGTCTCCATTAAAATCCCCAACTTCGAGTGTCTTACCACTGAAGAATAAAAATGAGAACTTGTGTCCGAAGCCGACAAGCAATCCTTCGAGTAAAAGTACACCGCCCAGTAAGAGTTCTAAGTCACCAAGTGCTGGCACCGTTAATAGCCAACTTGTTAAGGTGCCCATCAATGTCAAGAATTGGAGTGATGTGTCTGTATCATGGGAAGATCTTCCATCTCCCATGTGTAATCTTGGGAAGGTAATAATGATCTAGATTAATATCTATGGCTTAGATTCAAATTTACATGCCATCATCTCACATAAAGTTTGAAATTTTTTCTGTTTCTTTTCCAGAAAGTTGTAACTCATAGAAATCTTGCTTTTGATGCTGCTGTGAGGGCTCTTCATGAGGCATCTGCTGCAGATACTGTAATCCAATGCATGTGGTATTATTCTCTTTTGTGACGTTGGTTTATATTTCCAAGTATTTAATAACTTTGATCATTATATATTATAGTATCCTTAGATATGAGTCAATGATTTCAGTATGTGGAAATACAGTTCGCTTGGCTTCTGCAATTTCCTGTCCAAATTAGCTTTATGGATTCTTAGAAATAACGTGTTCTCTGTAGCTGATTGAACATATTTTTCTATATGAGTATTTTGTTAGTGCATTAGAATAACATATGAAGTTGCAACTTGCAGCTATTGGTTTTATATGCATAACTTTTTGTTTGGTAACATATTCCCCCCTAGTTTGAAATGGAAGGTGGAATGCATTTGGCATTATTTATACTTTCTATTCCTATTGTGCCTTTTGTGGGTTGTTTTATGTAATATCTTATGTAAAATGTTTTACACAGTCGTTCAATCGCATCCGTTTTTTTGGACAACTATTGACGCGGTTAATATAAAAAGTAGTTCTTTTTTCTAACATGACATTATGTAATTGGATGTATTTGTAATTGCATTGACATTTGGCAAATGTAATTGACTATTGTGTTTCAGCTTGTTTGCGGAACTTTGTGAGTCTACCCAGATTCTCTCTGCTGGATTACTTGTGAAGCAGTTTCTAGAGCTTCACCAGAGTTTGCAGAGAGCGACAATGGTGTTGGATTCTTTGCTCACCCCATCTCCTGAGACAAAGCAAAGCAGCCACTCTATCCTAGAGGTTCCTTTTCACAAAAATGCTACATCTTGGGTACAAGCTGCCATTGTAACCAATCTTTCCAAATTCAATCTTTTCAGAGCACAAGGAAAAGGTGAGACTTTGAATGGTGAAAAATGTCACTATGTTGTCATTGAGAATTCTTGTGAGGAAATGCATACTGTGAATCTCGCTGTTCAGAATAAGCAAAATCGTGTAACTCAAACAACTCTCTTGCCAAATTCAACTGCTAAAAGACTTCCTTCAAAGCGGAACCTGTTGGTGACAAAGAACAAGTACACTGATAATAAGCAGTATCAAAGTAAAGAAAGCGAGATACAGGAGGCAGCAACTTTGGCAGAAAAATTGCTTGAGGCTTCTCGAGAATGGTTCTTGAAGTACTTGGAGGAATCACTTGATGATAGATTCGGTTTGAAAAGTGAAGAAGGGAGCACTGAAATTGCATGTCTTCTTGGACAGCTGAAAAATGTGAATCACTGGTTAGATAATTTGGTTGGCGGAGATAAGGTTGATCATCGGGTAGAGAACTTAAGGAAAAGTTTGTACCGGTTTCTACTTGAACAAGTTGATTCGGCAGTTGCATCAAGTCAGTAAATAGAGCACTACAAGAACTGACAGAACTAACAGAAACAGAGTACACTTTGCTCAGCTGACTCACTGCTTTGAACAGATGACTTCACTAACAGAGTCAATAGTTTAACAACACCTTACTTAGATATTGCTATGACCATTTAAGGATCCTAAATGTTGTAGTATACTTTATTCTAACTTAATCATTGAATGAATCTTACCACTAAGTTTATACAATTTTGAGCTGTACTCTGTCATTATTAGGTTATTGCTAGAATGAATTCATGTTGAACTTCAAATTTATTGACATTTAGTACACTTGCTTCTTTCTCTATCAATGTCTTGTTTACCTTGGATATCTTTTTTCTCAATCATTTTGTACAGTTGTAATGTTGTATACAAAAGTATGCTAACCCCAAACTGGCAAGGGCAAAAACGAAAGGCCAATACACCCATATAAAGGTGAACTAGGGGCAGATATCTCAGGTGCTGTACTTGTTCCTGTATCCCTAGACATTGTAATAGGATAGCAAATGCTCTAGGTCCATTAGGGAGGATGATTTAGGAGTTTTGGGACGAAAACCTTGATGAATGGATTCAAGGTGATTCTTATTAGAAACAAAAAAGTGATTCTTCAGTTTCTGTGGCTTGATGGCTATGCCGTACGGTCATGGGGCTGGCCTACTCATATCTCAATGGCTGTATGGAAAGGATATAGGAAGGGGGTGTCTCTTAGGCTGCATTTGGTTTTGAGATTAGAACACTAGGATATGGACACAAAGACACAAAATTGTATTTAGTAAATGAGATATTGACAGAAATATTATGTCCTGAGACACTGAACTAGTGTATTTTGTATTTTTTCTGACAGGAAGGACACAGAAATACTGAATGGAGACACAGCTTATTTTTTCACTTTTTCTTTTATTATCACTATCAAATTTTCATAATTATATGTTTTGTCATTTTATTTTTTATTTTAAATTTTATGTGAAAAGAAATGAAGGTAAATTTGACTTTTTATTATTTATTCTATCTTATATTCAGTTTACTACCAAACAAAATACAAAAACATTAATTTTTATGTCTATGTCTATTATGTCATGTTCTCATGTTTTGTCTTGTCTTGTTTTCAAATAGGAACTTGGATATTATGTGATGTCCAAAGTCTCACATCACGAAGTATGAGATGTTTGATGTTATATTTAAAGGCATGGTTCTCCGATTTTCTTAGGTTGCATTTGAAGATGAAGAGATAGAGAGAACTAACTATTTGAAAAATGAGTTATATTCGCTGAACTAACTAGTTTGTTACAGCATATTGGTACTTATAGTGAGTGAGCTCTAACTACTTCTAATTAGATGTAACTAACTCAATTTTCTTCTAACTGATTACTCTAACAAATTCTAATATGTTGCACGTGTCATGTCATATAGCATCTCAATACTCTTAACATCAACCCTGTTACTTGAGTTTCTGAGATCTGTGCTCCTTCTTGTCTATTGTGCTCTCTGAACTCTTAACATCAACTCTGTTGTTTGGGCTTCCAATTGTCCTGCTGCCATTACATTTTCTGTTAGCAATTCTCAATCTCAATTTGAACTTTTGAAAGGTAAGGATTGATAGAGATTTTGTTAGGCAACTTGTTATCTGCTCTTCACCTGGAATATGGATCACATGTAATCTCTTCTTGGTCACATAGTCTCTGACAAAGTGGAGGTTGAATTTGAAGTACTTGCTCTTGTTGTGTAGGATTGGATTGGCTGAAAGTAGTACAACACTCTGACTGTCACAGTATAGGTTTGGTTTGTTGGTGCAAGGTATCCTCATTTCACTTAACAAATTCTGCAGCCAAATGACTTCATCAAGTCCAGCAGCTATCCCTCTATATTCAGCTTTGGTGGAGCTTCTTGATACTACATGTTGCTTTCGACTGGACCAAGAGACAATATTTCGTTCATAAAAGACACAAAATTTACTTGTTGACTTTCTATCATCTATATCACTTCCCCAATCTGAGTCAGTAAATGCATAGATTCTACTTTCATCAGACTTTTGGAACTTTAATCTATGCTGAAGTGTCCCTGCTAAGTACCTGAGGATTCACTTTGCCGCTTTCTAGTGCCTGTCTTGGTGCATGAATTTCAATACTTTGTTTACTGCATAAGAGATCTTTGGCCTTGTGATTGTTGCATACTGGAGTCCTCCAACAACTGATCTATATTGTGCTGGATTTTGAAACAATTCTCCTTTTTGTGCTGAGAGTTTTTCTTTAGCTTCTTGCATCCCTGCTTTAACTAAGAGTTTTTTTTATATATTTTGTTTGGCATAGGATCATTACTTGGTTGTGTTCCTTACTGCCTTAATCCCCCAAAAGAAGTTCATTTTCCCCAAGTCTTTTAATGAAAATATTGCATGTAACTAGTTGACTAAGGCTGTGATTTCTTCTTGAGAGTTTTCCGTGACTAGAATGTCATATACGTATACGAGAACATAAGTTGCTGATGCAGGTGTGAATTGGTGAAGAATGACGTGTCTGATCTGGTGTTGTCGAAGCCAAACTTGTTGAGAGTGAGTTTCAGCTTGGTGAACCAGGCTCTACCCATATAATGATCTTTGGAGCTTGCAAACATGGTGTGGAGTGTGGGTGGAGATGAAGCCTTCTGGTTGAGTCATGAAGACAGTTTCTTCGAGGTCGCCATTTAAGAAGGCGTTGCTAAAGTCAAACTGTCAAATTTTCCATCACTTTGCTAGTGCCAAACTCAGCATGACTATAACAGTGGGACGTCTGACCATCGAGATGAACACCTGATCATAGTTGATGCCTCATTTTGATGAAATTCCTTCACAAGCCGTGCTTTGTATTTTTGAATTATACTATTTGGATGCTTCTTGATTCGAAAGACCCACTTGTTGCCAATTTTAGGGGCTGTGCTTGGGGGTGGGTTTGGCACTAGTGTCCACGTGTGATTCCTTATGAGAGTCTCATATTCTTTTCCCATTGCCTGCTTCCAATGCTCCCTGGTCAGTGCTTGTTCAACTGTTTGAGGGACGCATTGGGAGAGATCAATATTAGCCCCTTTGAGTACTGTTGCATAAGTTTTCGGCTTGAAGATGCCTGACTTGCTTCTTGTTTGCATGGGATGGTGATTTGTGATAGCTGCTGATAGTGCAAGGAGAACTATCTCAGTTGGGGCTTGCTCAGGTACATCTGTAGCTAAAGGAGTTTCAAGGGAAGAAGAATCAGTAGCAATGGCATCAGAATCATGATTAATAGACAAAGAAAAAGATGAAGTAGATAACGGTTCAAATATATAATTGAGTGCATTAGAAGTGTCATTCAATGTATTCAATGCATGATGGTGTGGTTGGGAAGAAGATATAGGGTAAGGGGTTGGTGTCACTTGGGGTGCTATTGCATTAGGAGTGGAGATGTTGCTTCGAATTGAAGAATCTAGTATTGATTGGATGGCTGAGACATTATAATGACTAGAAGTGCTTGCTGCTGAGGTGAGAGGTTATGTTGGAAAACTTGCTAATGACCTTGATAAGGAAGATGGGGTGGGCTGGTTGGGCAAGATGGTGGTTGGAGGTTGGATAATGTTGGATTCAGGTGTGGAATTGAGGTTGGTTTGAGGTAGAAGATTTGGTAAGGGAGGTGTAAAGGTGGAAGGTGAGGTGTGAAGGAGGGCTGGCTTGATTGATTCATAAAGAGTTGGTTATAAGAAAATTCATACTCATTAAAGAGGACATTTCTTGAAATGATTTCTTTTTCACTTGGAGGAGGCATTTGTAACCTCTGTGGTTGGGGGTATAGTCTATGAAAATAAATTTTTGGGATTTATGATCAAACTTATGTGCATTGTAAGGTTTGAGAAGCAGGTAACATGTGCATCCAAAGGGTTGTAGGATAGTGTAGTCTGGTTTTGTGTTGGTGAGGGCTTCAAGAGATGTTTTGTTGTTAAGAGTTTGGGTGGATAGTCTATTAATGAGGTGGCAGTGAGGGTTGATTCATGCCAAAAGTTTAAAGAAAGGTTAGTTTGGGCTAGCAATGTGAGTGAGGTTTCTGTGATATGCCTATGTTTTCTTTCCACTAAGCCATTTTGCTTATGGGCATAGGGACATGTAAGTCTATATAGAATGCCATTTGTTACCAAAAACTGCTTGAATGTTGTGGACAAATATTCTCCACCTTATCTGTGTGTAAACTTTTGATTTTTAGCCTAGTCTTGAGTTCAATTGCTGACTTGTATTGCTGAAATGCTTCAAATGTTTGGCTTTTGGTCCTGAGTAGGTATGTGTAGGTATACCTTGTGCTTGCATCAATAAAGCAGATATAGTACTTGCAACCTGATCTGTGATATAAGAATGCTGACCCCCAAATGTCAGAAAATATAAGGTCTAAACGTACATAGTTAGAATAAGACTCAAGATGAGGTAGTTGGTGAATTTTACTAATACAGAAAGCTTTGTATAATGAGGAATCATAGCTAATTTTATTCATTGAATTATCAGAACTTGAAGCATTACATTAGTTCATCACTAGAGTTACCATCTTATCATATGGATGTCTTAATTTTCTATGCCATAATTGGCTTGTACCATTGACGATTGGATTTTTGACGGTTTAGAATTTCACAAATGAATTCTCGTTGCAAGTATAGTTTCTAAACCAAGCAATAATCCAATCATACAAAAATTTGTTTGTCACAAGTACAAACCCCTAAATTTATAAACCGAAGTATTCAAACCTCGGGTCGTTCTCCCTAGGAATTGTAATGAAGTGTCTTGTTATTGGTTGTGAATTATATTTGGGGTTTTTAGGCTTTTGGACAAGAAGTATAAATGGCAAAGAAAATAAACTAACAACTAACAAAGCTCTTGGCAAGATATGAGAACTAGAAGTCCTATCCTAGTTATCCTCCTCAATTGTGATGACAAATTGTCCATTGCTCCCACTTAGTTAACCTCTAACCATGGAGGAAAGTCAAGTGGATGAATCAATTTGATTCCTCAAGTCCTAATCAACTCCTAAAGGAAAGACTTAACATAAAGGAAATTACAACAAAAGAATAGAAGAAGATGAATGTAGCAACAAAGAATTGAAAGGTGGAAGTAGAAGAAAGCAAAGATTAAAACCTAGATCTAAGAACTAATCCCAATCCTAATCCTAATTCTAGAGAGAAGTGAGAGCTTCTCTCTCTAGAAACTAGTTCTAAAACTACTAAACTAAACTAATGGTAACTAGATGCCTCATCCCTCTTCAATCCTTGACTTAAATAGCATCAGAAATGAGTTGGATTGGGCCCACAAGGCTTCTAAAATCGTTGGCCACCTTTTACTTTAAGTGGACCATATGGCAGCAACGGCGCGTGCGCGTACTTTGCGCGTGCGCGCCACCATACATGTAGCAACTATGGCAAATCTTATATCGTTGCGAAGCCCCGGATGTTAGCTTTCCAACCCAACTGGAACCGCATCATTTGGACCTCTGTAGCTCAAGTTATGGTCGTTTAAGTGCAAAGAGGTCGGCTTGACAGCTTTCCGGTTCTTTCATTTCTTCATGAGTTCTCCAACTTTCCATGCTTCTTTCTTCATTCCCTTGATCCAATCTTTGCCTCCTAAATCTGAAATCACTTAACAAACATATCAAGGCATCTAATGGAATCAAGGTAAATTACATTTGGCTATTTTAAGACCTAAAAAAATATGTTTTCACTCTTAAGCACAATTAAAGGAGAATATACAAAACCATGCTATTTCATTGAATAAATGTGGGTGAAAGGTGATAAAATCCCCTAAAATCAATACAAGATAAACCCTACAAATGGGGTTTGTCAATCATTGACCCTTTTACAAGTGATATAGGCTTCTGCATTTGAAACAGGACTCACTAAGGTATTTACAGACACTTGAGATGTAGAATTACAAATGAAAATTGGACTTATGAAAACTTTATTTATTGTTGAATTAAAATTCAATTTGGATAGGTGAGAGGGAGCAGCAGCTCTCTCTTTATTATTCAATACTGAACTCACATTGGCAGTGGCTTGAACATTGCTTATTTTTGGAGTTTTCAACAATGTTTGCATTGAAACAAGTAGGATTAACAGGTACAAACTTTGTTCTTGGGCTAATTTCGATCCCTTCAAACTTTTAAAGTCTTTCTTTAAGCAATCCTTGAAGGAAGATCTTTTTGGAGATCTGACATTTGATATTACACAGGTAAGACCAGAACTCAAAATATACACAGTTGTCTAAAACAAATTTGGCTACAATCACTAAATTTTTGGATATATTGGGTACATGTAATAGGTTTTGTAATTTGAAAGGTCTATTAAATAAAAATGCATGCATGAATGAACTTCCATTGTGTTCAATATTCATACTTGGCCATTACCTCCAAACACTTATTTAGTGCCATCATAATCAGATCATATGATGAGGTTTCTTTTGTCAAATATGATGTGATGAGATGCACCCAAATCAGGGTACCAAGCTATGTTTGGGAGAGTTGAGGGTAGTGTAAGGAATGCTTGAGGATTGGGTGGTGCGGGAGTCCGAGTCTTCACTTCTTGGAATCTTTGTTGAAAGTTTTGAGAGCTTGTACTATTGTGGAATCCTGCTGAGGGTGGTTGTGTTGCATTGAGGGGTTGCATTTGTGGATTCGTGAAGTCTTGGTTAAACCTGTGAAAACACTACACTATTGTATGGCCAAGTTTTTCACATAGTTGGCATTGTGGCCTACTGTCCTGCCACCATGATGACCTTGCTGTGCCTCTGAAATAGCCTTTGCCTCTTGAGCCTCAAAAATCTCCTCTATAGTTATTGAACCCTCTTCCTTGAAACCTTTTTGGAGTATCTTCACTTTGAGCAATGTTTGCCGGCACTGGTCCTAGCTCCATCCTTTTAAATCTGTCAACTAATTCTTTTTGAGCAAGCAATTAAGATTCAAACTCACTTTCTAACGTCTCTTCAATCCTTGCTTTTCCAATGGTGATGAAAACATTGTATTCTTCGCTAAGTCCTTTTAGTGCAACTTCAATATACTCGTCTTTGGTCAGTGGAGCTCCAAGTGCACTAAGTGCGTCAACAACTTGATTGATCTTCGCCATGTAATCAGTTATTATAGAACCATGCTTCTTGAGTATCTTTAACTGGGTTTTGAACTGCTTAATCCTCAATTTGACTCTAGATTTAAAGTATTCACTCAACACATTCCAGATCTGATATGCGTAATGTACTCAATTACACAGTTGAATTAGACTCCATTGTCGTTGTTAACTAAGCCACAAGGCACTGATCTTATACTTTCCAATCTTTGTAGCTTTGATTTCTTTATGTCTATCTAATTCTGAGCTAAAGTTAACAGGTACTTTTCTTGGATCAATATGACTTCGAAGCTTGTGCACCTTTATACACACTAGTGCTTGCTTCTTCCATGTTTTGTAGTTGTTCTTGTTGAGTTTAATGACTGAAAACATAGCGAACGTATTCTAATTGAGGAAGCTCGTTGGAGCTTTTAGTGTTGCCGCAGTGTTCTCAATGGATCGTTGAGCTCTGATACCATGTGAAGGTATCAGACTCTTGAAGATGAAGAATAAGAATGAAGAGAGAGAGAGAGAGAGAGAGAGAGAGAGAGAGAGAGAGGAGAGAGATTTCTGGAATATGAGTTGTATTCGTTGAACTAACTAGTTTGTTATAGTGTATTGGTACTTATAGTGAGTGAGCTCTAACTACTTCTAATTAGATGTAACTAACTCAGTTTTCTTCTAATTGATTACTCTTACAAATTCTAATATGCTGCACGTGTCATGTCATGTGGCATCTCAATACTATTAACAAGATTGCGATTGAATATTGTGTTTGGTAATCGAAGATTAGAACTAAAATTTCAATCTCAAGACATAGAATTCCAGTCCCTTTAGGCAATGTTTGTTTTGTGTATACTTTAAAACATAGACATAAAGACATAAACACAATAAAACACAATTTTTTTAACTTATTTGATATCTAGTACAAGATAGAATACACAAATCTCAGTCTTGTTAAAATTTTAATATTACCCTTATTACAAACTATTACCAATGCCACCACTACACAGCCACCATCTCAACCAAACTACCACTATTAACAATCAGCCACCATCTCAACCAAATAATCACTATTAACAATCTAAAACTAAATAACAAATTTAATCTAACAAATATCATTAAAAAAATTCAATCCAACAAAATCAATACAAAATTATTTTAACAAAATTTAACTAAAATACAAACAAATAAAAAAATTAAATTATACAAAAAAAAGCAGAAGAGAAGGAAGATCGTGACAGAAAAGAGAGGCAGAAAAATACGAATCTACAAATAGAAGAGTAGACGAAGGCAAATTGAGAGATAGAAAGGAAGAACGGTGCACAGATCTAGAAACACGTCGACAAAAGGGAGGAAGGAAGGGTGGAAAGTGGTAGCGGTGATTTGAATGGAAGAAAGGAAGGAGATGCGACAGCGATTTAGATGGAAGGAAAGGAGGAGGAGAGTGCGGTGGCCTTTGTGGCAAGAAGAAAAGATGAGAGGTGTTTGTGTTTTGAGAGTGGAAGGGTGAAAAGGAGAGGGAGGAAGGAGAAGATAGATGAGAGTATATTTGGAAAATAAATATCAAAAATATTATGTTTATGTCTCAACATTTGTGTTCCACCCCTTAGTGTCATACACAAATTTTGTGTCATTATGTGCTTTTGTGTCTTCCTATGTCTTTCAAAATTTGTGTCTCTCTAACCAAACAGTAGACGTGTACCACCGTGTCTGTGTCTTGGATAGACACGCCCACCAACCAAACGCAAGTTCAGTACTTGCAAAAAATGAAACATATGAGACTAGAATTTCTAAAGATAGAAACTAAAATTTTAATATTTCTTTTCAAAAATTCTATCATTTAACTTTTCAAATTTTAAATCTATCATTCAGTATCCATATTTATCTTGAATCAAATATGATACTGAAACATAATTCAATCCAATACTTTTTACTTCAAACACAATATGAGACTTAATTTAGGTTTAATTTGGGTAAATAGTTTAATTAAACTCCTTTTGAAAAAATAGCTTAAACAATAAATGATTATATTAAAAGTAGCTTATAAATAAGTTATTTTGTGTTTAGATTTTTAGTTCTAAAAGTATTTATTTTATAGAAATGTGATAAAAAATAATAGTATTATGAGAGAAGTCATTTTTTTAACTTCTCTATAAGCTCCTAAATAACTTCTTAGAAAACCGCAATTTAGTTTTAAAAATTGCACCAAACATTAATACTACTATTTTTTATAAGTCAAAAGCTCAAAAAAGTTACTTTTAAAATTTTTCAAATGAGCCCTTAATCTTTGTCTCGCGCTCTGAATCTCCATTCCAAACGCAACTTTAAATACTTAATAGTCTCATTTTCAAAAATAAAATTATAAGAAAAGTATGCTATTGATTAAGTTGTGTCAAAAATTACGCTGGTCAGACACAATTTTGTGGGAATTCTACAAAATTTTGTCTTTCTCGACATTCTTTGAATCCGCCATTTTTGTTTGTTAGATTCTGGCTTTGCTGGTCATTCATTTGAAAGAACAGGTGATGCTTAGCATTTTAGCAACATCTTCTGCCAAGCAGAATGTTTTTCAAACGTAACTCTTAATGTTCATGGCTTAATAGTTATGGATGAAAAATTAATATAATTTTGTCTTATATACGGAGTCGTTATATTATATACCTCTTTGCTATATAAAGATGGTATAGACCCAAGTAGGCCTCACATTCGAAGCAGGCGTTGACTTGAACTAGCAGAGAAAGACAAGAATATCTAATAGGATGAGCTACATCTAAACATAAAAGCCAAATGCTAAGTTGGTTCTAGAGGGTGAAAGGGATTTTCATCTTTCTAATTAGTCAAAAGGTAATTTGTATGATTGGAAGTTGATGATCTATGAAGCTGTGTCTTGTCAGCAAGTGCTGCTGTTGCAGTGGATGTTCCCAATGCTTTGATTCCTTTACAAGACTTCATGTGTTTGTACATTTTCTCTGGTTTGAACGGCTTCCCACATAGCCTGCATCATCAACTTCTATTTATGGTCTCAGCATTTCACTATAGAATTTAAAATACAATAACTTCAACTGCTCATTCTATTCTAAATTACTCATTTTGGCGCATTTTGTAATTCAATCATGCTAAGTGTGCACAAAAAATCAGCAACCAAATTAGGCACCGTATATAATACATGTCAAAATAGAAAATATATATTGAAAATAATTTAAATAACTCATGTATGAAGTATTTTTGTTTGCCAATAGTCACTTACGAGCAAATTGGTTCACCAAGTGGTTTGTGATGAGTTTGATTTAAGAAGTCACCCAGCTTTCTCCTGCTTCTGTTTGTTTCCTCCCCATCAAAACTTTTTCTGTAGCAAAGGTGGAAAAATCAATTATTTCTTTTGCAATGATCAAAGATTTGGGACTTATTAACACCCAACACCATAAACCAAATATCAATCTTATTTGTGACGATAATACTTTAGCAGATTAATTATGGTTTAAGGTTTATTATACGCCTTAGTGTAAAATAGTTTTACGTTATCATTCAATTTTAAGTATATATTGATATAACTTTTGAGATAGTAAATTGTTAAATCAATAATTTTGTTAATGTGATAATAAAAGATGACGAATAAATTTTTGGATTCTGTTAGGGAGACAATGGACTATTTGTATAATGTATACAATAGGCTATTGAGTTACAAAATGAACATCCCCTATACTATCTAGAATAACCATCCGAGTACTAGAATAACTATCCGAGTACTAGAGATAATAAACATCCGAGTACTCTTGACCTTTTGGATCTAGCGCTCTAATACTATGTCATGATACTACTTATCCTAAAAGTTTCAGTTAATAAGAAAAGGTAACACTAATGATTATATCTCTAATATTCCATAAACCTCCATTGTACACATTGTACAAATATTCCATCGACTCCTCCTACTTTCTCTAAATTTTTTAGTTTAGTTGTTATGCATGGTCAGTAACAGTATAAAATGATTTTACATTATCATTCAATTGTAAGCATGCATTGGTTTGATTTTTGTGAAGTTAATTTTTTATTTTTTACGATAATAACAGTACATGAAAATTAAATTCATAATTTAGAAATTAAAATATTCATCTTGCTGATTAAATAACTCACCTGGCCCCATGTTGGTTTTCTTGTTGATCATTATTCCAAGAAATTCTAAAACACCTGGCTGATCCTCCGAATTTGTCTCCTTTACAAATCTGTGCTTTATTTTCTGGTAAGTTAGTCATAGACTCATTTGAATCAATTTTCTTAGCATCTCCCATCCTTATTAGAGCTGCATCATTTGTATCCACTGTCCCACAAGAAATCCAGTTCCGGAATGCCATCGAAACTCGGTTCGAACTGTTCCTAAGCTTGCTAAAGGAGGATTGTGACGACGAAGAGGAGGAGGTAGAAAAAGAAGAATCAGGTGTATCAGTTTTGTTCTGTTCTTCTTTGTTACCAATACTCTTACTCAGAAGTTTGTGGTACAAAGAAGGCAATGCACAATTCTCCGGTTTCTCGTGTTCTTTTTCAATGCTGCATTCTTTGTTGCTTCTCACCGAAGGCTTTTCCTTCTCTTCTTCTGCCTTGCAAGATTCGTATCCGTCCGTCGTCACGGACGACCTCTCGGAGCTAAACACCAAGGAGTCCTGGCTGATCTCCGATGATACTTTCGTAGGAGTATCCATTTTGGACTCCCTGTCTCGTCCAATAATTCTAGATTCTTCTTCTATTAGAGATGGCTGCTGTTTTCCCTCTGTAACATGTACTTGCGGAGATTTTGTCTTTCCATCAGGGGAAAAATTTTCTGCAAAATTGGGGAAAAGTTAGAAAAGGGCTATATGATCTGCACATGTTCCATGCTTAGAAATTATGGGTGGCCATACTCGAACAAGTTCGTTCTCCTTCATCCAAATGTTAAGATGAATAATATAAATAAATGTGGGAAAAGTTGATTATGTTGAAGTACATACCAAATGGGGTTGGATGGATTTGTGATCCTTTGAGGACGTATTCATTGTCAGAAATGGGAGTTATGAGGTCGTCATCCAACAAGTCCTGCCACACATACCCGCTTTTGTACCTCCTGCCATTCAATTATTATTGTTAGTTACAAATTCATTTCATAAACACACATTATTCAAGTCTCTTGGTACATTTTTTGTTCAATATAGTTACTTATAAATTATATTTAGATAGATACATTATGAATGTATCCATTTTAAAATTACAATCATAAAAGAGAATAAGTGAAGAAACATAAAGGACCTAAACAAATAGAGAGGGGTTGTGATGAATTCTATTAAATTAATGATGACATTAGTGTAATGTAATTTTCCTTTGTGGTGAACAAAAAAGGAAGAACTGAAGGGTATGTGTGATAAGCACCAACCTCTTGTAGGACCAAGAAAATGCTTCTGGCAAGTCTTTTCCTCTCAATTCCCCAAGCCACATCTTAACGTCTTTTTCAACAAATACAGATTTGGAATTAATTAGAATCAAATAATAAAAGAAGAAATCATTCAACAATAAATAAAACTAAAGGAAGGTACCTCTGAGATAAACACCATTACGAGCAAGATGAAGAACACGAATGAGATGAGGATGATCTGGACGACCACCTATGTTACTAAGAAAGTAAATTATGTGAAGCCTTCTCACTTCACCTTTTGCTTCCATTATTGTTATGCCTTTCTTTCTTGCTTTGTTGCTCTTGTTCTTGTTCTTGTTCCCTTTGCTGCAATAAACACCACCACCACCAAATTATTCTTTCTTTTGAGGCACAAACACAAACACCTTTTGTTTAATCAACCTATCTAATCTAATGTGTCTGCCCCAAAATATAAATATATATGTGACATCGGATAACACAAAAACAAGATATCTTTGTCTCTCTCACTCTATGCCGGCCTGCTACAAAAGAAACATATATCACCATAACATGTTTGTTCTTTCATATGAGATAATATGAAAAGAGAAAGAAAAAGATATATTATAATAGTTATCATATAATATAAGGTCTATGTGAAAAATGAAATCATGCAGGCCTGCTAGCTACATGGCCATACAAAGAGTGCTACTTGTCTAATATATTTTATTAATTTAATTAGAGAACAAATAAATTAAATTAAATAACTTTCTCGCAAAACATAAACAAATGAATTAAAAAAAATAATGAGAATTGAGAAGCATTGAGAGAAGAGAATGCAGTTACGCTTTTTTCCCTTCTTTTTAGCAGAGAATGCAGTGAGTGAGAGAGAATTGACCAGGTTATGGTTATTGCAAGCTATATATGGTATGTGGTAGCTAGTACTAATATTTTGAGTGGAAAATGAAAATAGATTCAGGGATCATCAGATTTCTCGGATTTTAATGGATTTAATAATAAAATAATAATAAAATGTGTAGTAGCTAGTTTTTTGACTCCCCATCATTATTCCCCAAAAAGTTCATTTCTGTTTCTTCTTGTTTACCTTTATTTAATTATGTCAAGTTTTCTAAAACAATATTATTTTTTATTTCACTCTATAATAATTCTCCCTCGTAATAATAATAATAATAATATAATTACTCAATAGTCAAAAAAGAAATATAATTAGTCAATAACTACCTAATAAGGTATCAAATCCAATTAAGAATAAATTAAAGACGCATTTATGCGGTCAAAAGACCTATAATCTGAAAAAAAAATAACTATCAAATTAATTATTTATATAAAATATTAAAATATAAAATACA
>NC_029778.3:44699736-44700884 GCF_000817695.3 Arachis duranensis
ATTTAATAACTAATTTTTTATATATACATAATATTTTGATTAAAAAATATCAGTTGGAGTCTTTTAGGTTACATTTAGCTAGTTATATTCACTGGCTTATATACATAGTATAAAACAAAAACATATTTGATTATACCGAAATAGAGACTATCAGAGACAAGACATGATTAAAATTAAAATTGTCTTAGGTTTGATTTGGAAAAATTTTAAAAAGGTATTTGTGTTTCTCAAAAATACAAACATTTTGTTTTATTTTTGGTAATTTAAAAAAAAACTGTGCTTGTTGAATGCTTTTGTTGTTATATTTCACAATAAATATTAAATTTCTTAAAATACCTATATGCTTAATGATCCGTATCTTCCTGCATATGTGTACTAAAATCTCTCTTAGAATAACAGGTTATCAAATTTTTGGGTTTTGTTGTTGGGGGTAATCTTCATCACATGAAAAATTGAAAGGAAAAAGGATCTTATTTGAATCTCTACGCTTGATTATGGAATGCTAGTGACTATATTGATTTGATGCTTTCAGCAACATATCATTTTTAATTTGGTTGTCATGCATATCTTCCTTGATAAAAGAAATTAAAAGAAAAAATGGCAAATGACAACACCACTAGATGAAACAAATTAAAAATATATTTAATTTTTCCAAAACTTAAATGTTTAGTCAAACGAAATAGATGTTTCAAATAAATGTTTAATAGAAATAAAGCATATTGATTTATTAATAGATCATGCTCAATAACAAAAAGCAAAATATATCTCTATGTATATTTTAATTTTTTAACATGTATAAAATATATGTAAACATGTAATTGATTTGGTATTTAGAGTTATTAATGTGGACCAATCCAATTAACACGGATAGGCCTACAATTGATAAAATTTGAAATAATAAATACAATTACTTTCCACGTCCAAAAAGAAAAAGAATATGATAATTCTTTTCTTTAGTGTACGTAACAAAATTAGCATGATAAATGAGATTGTTCAACACTTAAAAATTTAAAAAATATAGTATAAAAAGCATAAAGGTTAATGAATAAGTAAAGAACAAAAAAAGAGAAGATATACTTTAAAAAATAAAAAATTTTAGGAGGCCAGTAATTTTTATAATTTTAGCTAGTATTTAGTCAATATAAATA
>NC_029778.3:44700911-44701170 GCF_000817695.3 Arachis duranensis
AATATAAATATAAAATTATTTTTAATAAATAAATTTTATTAATTAATATATATAAATTTTAATAAATATGAGTACAAATTGTATTAATTCATACGTATAAATTCTGATAAATATAAATACAAATAATATATTTTTTGTATATAAATTACAAATTCTAATAAATATAAATGATTGATCATGAAATATTACTATTTAAAAATATGTCACTTCGTTCAGTTTACAAGTTTTATGGCTTGAACCCGTTTAACTTGCCGAATAA
>NC_029778.3:44701291-44712713 GCF_000817695.3 Arachis duranensis
TTCGCCTATAGTTTTTCTGCTCGGAATCTCTTCTTAACTTATTTGATTATTCTCCAGTTGATCTACTCTATTCTTATTATTGGTCGTATATAATAAGTTTCTAATTCATGACCTCTTAATAATTAGTATTTTCTTCAACTTAGCGATCGTTCAAAAATTTAGTATCAAGAGCATAGTTAGATAGTGCCGGGTCCTCCTCCATGAGTCAAACTCAAAATTATGTAATTCACTTATAATCACTCTTATCTGCGTAATGTTAGAATATATTATAATTAATTAGTTTTTATTAAAATTATTTAATATATCTAAATATTTATTATAAAATATTATATTTTTATTATTTTAATTTTTTAATATTTATTAATATTTTTTTATATTATATTATTTTATATCACTTGAATACAAATAGACCTTTTTTTTCACTACTCTCTTATCTTTCTAACGCATAATATTGTTTATATTTGTTGATAGATGTTGACACCTATTTATTTTTTGCTGACGTTGAGGATCTCAAAATAAATAAAAAGAAAAAATCAACTCAACACATAACCATGTTGACTTGATTGACAAAATATAGATGACAAGAAGAACATGCAATAAGTGGGTACTGATTACTGAATATAATATATGATGATAGGATTAAATGAAAAAAAAAATCAAATTGTCATTTTGGCCAGCAAAGTTTCAATTTTTTTTTTCAGGATATATAACCATATAAAAGGAGGATGAGGAGAAATTATTATTCGCGAAAGAAAAAATGCAAACATAATGGTCCAAAAGACAAAAATATGTATATTCTTAAGCATTGACCTTTTCATGATGTCGAGATTCTTCTTTCTTTCTTGTGTGTGGCATTTCAGTGATTCTGTTGCAATTGAATCCATAACAAGCAAGTTTTGTATTCTCCCTTTTGCTCTTCTTCAACATCACTATGCCATTCTCATCATACATGAAAATATGGAATTATAAAGAAGCTAGTTGAAGTAACACAACCTGAAAGCAATTATTGTCCGAAATTATTAGTTAATTAATTCGAAATTGTTGCTCTCAATGAATAAGGAATATAAAGATTCTACCCATAATAACGCAAATGAGATCTTTATCATGATGCTTTATACTGCAAATAATTGTCCAATAGGCTACGTTTATTTTATACACATGACAGAATATGATACTGACATAAAGAAAATAAAATAGAAATATTAAAATTTATTTTTTATGTATTATATTTGGATATAATGTATAAAATATTAATATAATGTTTAATATTATTATATTTGAATATATATGAATGAGACTATAATATTATGCAAAATAATTAAAATAGACATATTTTTTATACTGTTTTTCTTTCTTTTTGTCTTTCACTCTTTTTTTGTCGCCTAATACTTTTTCGGTTGCTGAAGGACGATAAAGAAATGATATTTGCTAATTTTTTTTATTTTTTGTTTTTGAATTTTTTACTGTGTAAATTGATAGATTCAATAGGGGTTGGATTTTATCTTTTTACGCTAATTGAAAGAAGAAAAATACAATAAAAGAAGAATAATATAGAGTATGACAGCTACGTGGATCTTCTTTGAGTACCTGGCGTATGATAGCTATGTGGATCCCGCAACGGGGAGCGCAGTGTTTTGGGATAGTCCGCGTACACACACCTACTACCTTCCCGACCATCGTTTTTCTCACCCTCTACTTAGCCAAGAGTATGACTCTGACTTGCCCTATGATACACTGCTATCCGAGCTTCACCCCGAATGAGGCCAGTTTCCTTTTCCGCCTTGTCCTTTGAACATGGCAGAGCCAATACCGAAGTCTCCGGTCGTTGACATACCCTAGTACCCACCATGGTTCAACCTCGAAGAGGATCAAGTGGTTCTCGATATACCTATGCTCGACGCTCCACTACCATCCCCTGCAGCTGAGCTAAGGTTCAATGGGCCAGGGGTTCTCGAAAGCCCTAGGTCTGCACCTTCATCAGAGTATAGCTCAGAGGCGTGGATCGATCAGATGATGGCGGACTTGTACTCTAGTTCTTTTGAGACCGAGGAGGAGGACTCTACTGAGGATGCGAGCAGCAGCAATATCACGGGCACGTCAGAGTGACTCCCTCGTTTCAGCATAATATGTCAGCAACTTCCGGATATACAGTTTCAGTAGTGGTAGTAGTAGTCCTTGCCCTAGCTCTGGATAGACTTTTAGAGGGCTAGCTATTTTTTATTTATTTAACAAGTAGATCGGGTACCAGACTAGGGTGGCTCTTGTAAGTTAGGGCCTGTAAGTATAAATAATGGAGTATGTACGTATTATAATAAGCAGCTAAGTATGAACTTGGGTTATATGATAAACTAAGCCTACATGCATTTCATGTATGCTATTATTTGCTTAACTTACAATTATTCCGATATACTCGACTAGATACGAGATTCTCAAATAATGCTACTGGCTCATATGTATATACTTAATATATGGTCTAGACTCCCTAAAGTCAGCTAAATAGTAGCGCTTAGCTGCTAGCCTTGGTCATGATAGGCTAGAAGTTGGGTCATTACAATTTGGTATTAGAGCAGTTCATCCTTCGTAAAGCCTGGGGAATGGATTGTCTCACTCGCCAAGAAGAATGAAGCACCAAAGATGTAACACCCTAATATTAATTGCATGATTTCCTTTGAGCATACATTTTGGCAATGTTAGAACTTAAATTGGAATATGTTAAGAATGATCACCTTAACGTTGATCGTTTGGTATTAACAGGACCTCAATGTTTGCAAACAAGCGTAGCTCCCGTCAATCGAGTCCGAGTTTCGAGCTGGCATTTGACCCGGACGCCTTGTTAGAATCTATGAACACAATGGCTGTAGTTGTGTGCGATTCCATCACTGTAACCAACAGAACGGTGGAAAGAATGGAATGACAGCAGGGGAAGGTAATGGGAATGGCCATGGAAATGGAAACAGATCGGAAACAGTATACTTGAAGGGGATAGGCCAATGACTTTGGCATCTTTCCTTAAAGTTAATATGCCTAATTTCTTTGGAACCACCAACCCGACCGGGATAGATAATTGGTTTTGCTCCATGGAACAAGCTCTGCAGGTGCAACATGTCCCTGAAGGACAACAAGTGGAGTTCGCCATTTACATGCTGAAAGAAGATGCACAGTATTGGTAGCAGGGAGTGAGCCAGTTGTTGGTACACAGTACTAAGGGGGCATCCAAGTCCTTGCTATCATATTGTGAAGCCCTACATAGAGACCTGTAAAAAAGGACAAGACATGTTGAACCCCAACTGTAATTTCAGATCCAGGAATATTACGAAGCAACGACAGAAATTTTCAATAAACTCACGCACCAAACTTGTTAGCAAATAAAGTGGTACTAAACAAAGATATGATGTGACACCTGTTATAATGCTCTATGGCAACTTGATCAGTCAACATTATACTATGTTTAACACTGTAATTACTTAATAAAACTTCCTCTCCAATTACTTGCTCTAGGTGCAACTCTGAAGTTCATTAAGCATTCTTGTTGTAAGGCTCTGTGATCACTCATGATTGCTCCTCTAACCGATAGGCCGTCTGCTTGAATTCTAAGAATTATAACTACATCCTCTAAAGTGATAGTACACTTATCTATAGGAAGATGAAATGTATGAGTTACGAGATTCAACCTCTCTATTAGAGTATTCACCGTCGCTGTTTGTCCTAGAATTTTCCGGATTTGCGACACGTTACAGAAACCAACAAACTTTAGATAGGGCTTAACTCTTTGATCATATGGCTCTGGAGCATATAACTTTCTCAAGTCACTTACTCTAGAATCTTGAAAGAGATAATAATAATAAAATTAATGATAATTATTAAAATAAGACCTAACAACAACAACAATGTGTTCTTTACTGTTACATGTTAACAAAAATAATAATAACTAACTAAAGCCGTTAGTTATAACAATAGCCTAACAACACTACTACTACTACTAATAAATTATTAATAAAATTAAATATTAATATCATTAATAAAAATAGTGTAACTGTAACGACCCAATTTTCAGTATGTCTAAATCATTCTGAAAACTGAGTGCTACTAACTTATCTTCTTCATTATTATCTATTATTTAATAAATATGAGCCTGATCGCAGTTAACGCATTGACAATTATACAAAAATTTATTTCTTTTTAACAAAACATCAAGTCAACACATATCAGTCATAAGATAATAGAGAAATATTCATAAGTATCTCACAAATATATATAAGAAACCAAGTATACAGTGATAAATCGTCAACTTCATACAGGATCCATTCAGAACATTCCAGGAAAAGATAGATAATATTTTCTCTCTGTAAGCTTAATCCCCTCTAAGGTCACAAAAGTGAGGGAAAGACACTCTAGATCTTCAAGCGTGGCTAAATAGGATGTCTCCAAAATAGCAACAACTACGTAGTCTTTCTGTTTGACGGGTCATAGAGTATATATATGCAGATGGGCACCAAGTCCACCCTAACTCAGATGGCTACTTAAGCGAGGTCCTCATAAGCAGAATTTGCTGGTATGTCAAGGAAGAGCACTCCTGTTTCTATCTGTAGGGTGGGAGGAAGAGGGGTAAGAACTGGGGAGTCTTTAGTAGGGTCAGGTTTTAGAAGTTAAATTCATTTTACTATTATTAGCAAACCGCAACTAACAACAGGACACATACAAACATAAATAATAAAAGAACACAGAAGTCAATCAATCATACAATACACGCACAATCACAGCGTTGCACAGCACAGAGATATGCGCAAACAAGCATGATGCATGTCTAGTTCTATGCAGGGCATGAGCTTATGTGTCGGTTGCCTACCCGCTTCCTACATTACCAGGACATAAGTCCTAGATATGGCTTTCCAAATGCATGCAATGTGCATATAAGTCTTACGGCCAGGCCGTATACAATGTGACTTTAAAATGTATTGTAATATGCTTACATCTAGAAAACAGTTATCAATGTGTGGGAGTCTCCATTATACATTTGGCACTAAGGTCCAAATAAGGTTACATTTGCTCTCATGTGATAGACAGTGTTTTAAAGTCTTTTTATCTTTGCCATCTACTCTCCTGTGACAAAGATCCCTTTAATTAATACATTCTCTTCTATTTCTGTGCTTTGCTCTCCTGTGGCAGAGATTCATTAGATCTTTTAGTCTTTGCTCTCTGTTCTCCTATGGTAGAGATCTCTTTAATTAATATATTCTTTTGTTTTTTATTCTCTGCTCTCCTGTGGCAGAGATTTTTTAGATTCTTTTAGTAATTTCTCTGTACTTTACTATGGTATATATTTCTTTAACCGTTTTCTTTTCTTTTCTTTTTTCTTCTTTTCTTTCTTATCATTCGACAATATAAATTATCTTTGTATTATTCCCTCGCCTTTCCATAAGTGTCTTATGAAAGAGAATCAAATATTCTTAATATAGATTTGTCTTTCTAAAGCTTTTAGGATAGTTTTCTGCTTATCCTTTTATTATATCGTAAATGAAATAATATCTTTGAAATAAAATACTACTATATTATATTGATACAAGTAAGCTAGTATTAATAATAAAAGAGTGTCAGCATTATTATTTTTATATCAAATCCTATTTATTAACGTCCTATTCTTGAAGATTTTAGGAATTATATTCTAACTTAAAGTTTTTTAAATATTTTACTTTTTAATCCAATATTTTATAAAATTACTATTTTTAATTTCATATTTAGAAAAATTACTAATTTAATTTCATATTTTTTAGAAATAACACTGAACTCTTATAAAATATCCAATTTACTCCGGAACTTTTACTTTTTACTCAAACCCTGAAATTTATAATTTACAAAATCAATCTCAACTTTGATCAAAATACAATTTAATCTCAAAATAATAATATTATAATGATAACAATCATAGCCCTTTGAACCCAAAAATCCTTTATTGAATTCTGTTTAAAAATATATATCATTTTTATTCCATTTTCAAGCTTTACGCTTATCGATTTTTCACCGTTTCTCAGTTAATCTCTCGACCATTGAATCTCATCAATTTCTAACATTTCTCAACAATATCCCAACTCCCAATTTCATCAAATAATTCAGTTCCTACTAGCCTCATCATGGCCAAACCATGAATTCCACAAATTCATCAATATATCACAAAAATTCAACATAAAATCCATCAATAATCAATCACAACATCAATTCACTTGCTAATACAAATTTAATCGGTGAAAAATTACCGTAACCTGGTGCGGTGATTTAACACCACAAACTAACTGGCAAGTGCACCGGGTCGTACCAAGTAATACCTTACGTGAGTAAGGGTCGATCCCACGAGGATTGATGGATCAAGCAACAATGATTGATTGATTGGCTTAGTTAGACAAGCAAAAAAAGAGTGTTTTGGTATTCAAAGAGCATTAAACAGTAAATTAAGAATTTCAGAAAGCAAGCAATAATGAGTTGGGAATAAAATTTGGAAAAGATAGTTAAGGTTTCAGAGTTATCTATTTTTCCGGATTAACTTTTCTTTCTAACTAATTTAATTATGCAGGATTTAATTTATGGCAAACTGTACGTGACTAGACCCTAATTCCTTAGACCTTCCTAGTCTCCTCTAAAATTCATTAACTGCAAATTCTTTGGTCAATTAATTCCAATTAGAGGGTTGAAGAGAAGAACTTTGCGTGGTCTAAGAATCTTTACAATTTGGTACTCGTTGCAAGTATAGCTCCTAAACCAACGAAGTCCTTTCTTACAAACGTTTTGGTTGTCACAAGTAACAAACCCGTTTTAAAATTGATAACCGAGTATTCAAACCTCGGGTCGTCTTCTCAAGGAATTGCAGGGAGGTATGTTCTTATTATTAGTTATGGGTTTTGTAAATTGGGGTTTTGAAAGTGAGGAACAAGTAAATTAAATGACAAATAAAATAAATAATTAACTATAAAATAAACTCTTGGCAAGATATGAAAATTCGGAAGTCCTATCCTAGTTACTCCTATGAGAATGGAAGTTAATCCCACTTAGTTAACCTTTGCGTAAGCAAGGGAAAGTCAAGTGAACCAATTGGTTAGATTTCCCAAGTCCTAGCCAACTCCTAAGGAAAGGCTAGAGTTAGTGGAATTCCAATTAATCAGCCGACATAACAATCAATCCTGAATAGCTGATAACTCAAGAGCTTCCAATTAATCAATTAAAGCCAATAATATAAAAAGCTAAATAAGAATCTTAGATCTGAAATACCTCAATTGCATTAATAAGAGAAAATCAATCTAAACATAAAGAATTCATAAGTCAATCTGGCAACATAAGTAATTAAATGAGAGCATTAAAGTATCTGAAAGTAAAAGAGAAATATAAAGTAAAAGAAATATTGAACTTGATGAAGAGTTTGAAATCCTAAATCCTTTAAGTGGAATCCTAATCCTAAAACCTAAGAGAGAGGAGAGAACCTCTCCCTCAAAACTACATCTAAATCATGAAAAGTAACTAATTAGCGAGCCCCCTTTGAATGGATGCATTCTCCCACTTTATAACCTCTAATCTGTGCTTTCTGAACTTGGATTTGGGCCAAAAAGGGCTTCAGAAATCGCTGGGAGAGTTTTCTGTAATTTCTGATGCGTGGCCTCTGTCATGCGTCCGCGTGGGTCACGCGGTCGCATCATCTGGGGTTTTTCGTGTCACGCGGTTGCGTCAGTCATGCGTCCACGTCATATGCGTTTCGCTCAAGGTGCGCGATCGCGTTAATCACGCGGTCGCGTTACTGCCATTTCGCGCTGGCACGCGGCCGCGTCGTCTATGCGATCGCGTCGCTGCCAGTTTCTTCAAAAACTCCATTTTGCGCTTTTCTTCCATTTTTTTGTATGTCTCCTTTCCATCCTTTAAATCATTCCTGCCTTAGAAGATCTGAAAATACTTAATACACAAGTCACGGCATCGAATGGCAATAAAAGGTAATTAAAATTAATATTTTTAAAGCCTAGGAAACATGTTTTTTCACATACATCACATAATAAGGAAGGGAAAGTAAAACCATGTAATTAACATGAATAATTGAGTGAAGGATTGAATAATTGATTTAAATTCAGCACAAAATATATCATAAAATGTGGGTTTATCAACCTCCCCACACTTAAACAATAGCATGTCCTCATGCTAAGTCCAAGATAAAGAGTAAGGTAAGGTTAAAGTGGTGGAATCTCATGCAATGCAATCTATGCTAAATGCAACTACCTAAATGAATCATGCAATTCTAATTTTTTATTCACTCATATATAAAGCTTACATGTGGTTAAATTAATTCACATTCTCAAGGAAATATATATATATATATAAACAATGGAGACAGAGATATATGGTGATGAGCTATTGAACCCTCACTGGATTTTGTGTTTATTCTTTAGTCACTCAGTGTTTATTGGGTTAATCACTCTACTCTTCTTTTTATCCTTACTTTCCATATCCTTGTTCTTTATCTAACCAATCAACAATTATAGAATACAGACATACAAAAATCATGAGGTCTTTAAATAAGGTTGTAATAGGGCCAAGGTAAAGGTAAGGGTATATGTATAAGGCTAAGTGAGCTAATAAGTGAATCCTTGATTAGTCTAAGGTCTCACCTAACATACATACTTTGTAAAGCCAAGCTTCTTTACCTATTTACCCAAATTTCCCACTTTTTATGTTACATGCTCATGCATTAGTTTTAATTTTTTTTGTCCCATGTGCATTGCTTTAATTTGCAATTGGGGAATTCTTTTGTATCCCCTTTATTTGAATACTGAATTTTTTTTAGATGCACATGGTAATTTAATTACTTTAATTTCACATGAGCATGCTTCCCAAACATCTTTATTCTTTTCAACTTTCTGCCTTTGTTTCTATCGTCCATGTTCCCATAAAGTTTTCCCACACTTAAACAATTACACAATTTCTATCTTAAACTAATCAAGGATTCCACTTGAGATTTTTATTTTGTTTTTCTGTTTAAGGCTAGTAATGTGGTTATAAAACAAGGGGATTAAAAAGCTCAAGGGGGCTAACAAGGATGGCATAAAAGGTAGGCTTTATTTGGGATAAGTGAGTTAAAAAAAATGGCCTCAATCCTATCTTAGTATGTATCTATATTCTATATTGGACATATAGATTAAAGCAAAGTAAAGAACATCAGAAAAATAAAAAAAAGGGCAAAACACACAGGAATGAAATTTATGGTTTGAATGTAATCATACAATTAAGCTCAAAACTCACAGGCTGTGTGTTCTCAAGCTCATAAATCATATATCAGTTATGTATATCATGCAAGTAGAAATTAAGAGTTTCCATTATTCTCAATGTAAAATATATTGGATGGCTTTAAATTTTTAGTGTTCCTCCTTGATAAAATGTTGTTAACTTAACTAACATGTAATGCTATATATACAAGGTGTGTGGATTGATTCTGTTAAAGTCTCTAGCTTACTTCCTTTTTCTTTTCAATCTAATCAACTATCATATGCTAAAAGGATAAACTATACTAATTGATCCACTTAATAAATAACTAGTAAACTTTGGTGCAAATCAAGCTAAAATATCCAAGATATTATACAGCCCAAAGTGCATAATAATGAAAAAAGTACAATAAAAAAGCAAAAAGAGAAAAATGTGCAAAAATACAGAAAATAGCTAAAATAAGAAGAGAGTCTGTAGCAGTTCACCAAAATGAATAGATGCCAGAGATGGCGACCTCCCCACACTTAAATAATAGCATCGTCCTCGATGCTCACTCAAGCAGGGTGTGATGAAGTATCATCTCCGGAAGGATGGGCTGCTGGTGTCGTGGTGGTGGTCTGAGGATCTGTGGACTGGATGAGGGTAGAAGGCTCTGTCTGCTGCAGAGGAGGGTCTGACTGGATAGGAATCTCGGGATATGTGGCCTGCATCTGGTGTGGCACCTCAGGATGTGGCGCAGCCTGCGCCGGGCTTGCCTGCTCAGCCTGTGTGGGTGCCTGCTCCTCATGATCAAATGCCTCCGCCCCAGATGTATCGAAAGGGGTGTCAGGCTCGGAGGGGATGTCGCCGCCGGACCGGATCATCAATTTGAGGTGCTCATAGCGTCACTTGTTGCGACGCTCCATACGGTCCAAGTGGGCGAACAGTCGATGCACCAATTGGTAAATAGGCTCATGAGTAGCTGGAGTAGCAGTGGGCGGGGTAGGTGCAGCAGTGGAAGAAGAGGGTGTAGCTGAGGGTGTGGCTGTCTCATCGGAAGCAGTAAGGAAGTCAGGTCTGTAGCCCAAGGCCAGAAAGTTTCTGCTGTGAGAAATAATCTTCCTGCACTCTGCAGCAGGTGGCCTCTCATCAGCGTCCTCCCAAGGCACGTCAGCCTGACGGCCTAGTTGGGTAACCAGATAAGGGAAGGGGAGGGTGCCTCGGATATGTACCCTAGCCATATAGTGCCGAATGAATTGTGGTAGGTACAGGTCCTTACCCTCCATCACACACCAGAGGAGGGTGATCATGGCAGCAGGTAACTCTGTCTCATGAGTGCTCGGCATAACAAAGTTACTCAAGATCTAGTGCCAGAGCCGGGCCTCATCATTCAAGTATTTCCACTTGATTCCTTTAGGCATGGTGGTGTTCGTACCCATGACCCATGGGACAGTAGGGTCAAAAGCTAACCTCTCCTTGACAGCATCCCAGTCAAATCTCAGAAAGCGCATGTCCTCTGGTGCACGAAATTGTGATCATCAATGGCGCCATCAACATGGTACGCTCAATTGCAATCTCAACTATTTATAATAACTTCGCACAACTAACCAGCAAGTGCACTGGGTCGTCCAAGTAATAAACCTTACGCGAGTAAGGGTCGATCCCACGGAGATTGTTAGTATGAAACAAGCTATGGTCACCTTGTAAATCTTAGTCAGGCAGATTCAAATGGTTATGGATGATATATGAATAAAGCATAAAATAAAGATACAGATACTTATGTAATTCATTGGTGAGAACTTCAGATAAGCGAATGGAGATGCTTTGTCCCTTCCGTCTCTCTGCTTTCCTACTGTCTTCATCCAATCCTTCTTACTCCTTTCTATGGCAAGCTGTATGTTGGGCATCACCGTTGTCAGTGGCTACAATCCCGTCCTCTCAGTGAAAATGTTCAACGCACCCTGTCACGGCACGGCTAATCATTTCTCGGTTCTCAATCAGGTTGGAATAGAATCCAGTGATTCTTTTGCGCCTGTCACTAACGCCCAGCCTTCAGGAGTTTGAAGCTCGTCACAGTCATTCAATCATTGAATCCTACTCAGAATACCACAAACAAAGTTTAGACCTTCCGGATTCTCTTGAATGCCGCCATCAATTCTAGCTTATACCACAAAGATTCTGATCAAGGGATCCAAGAGATAAACATTCAAGCCTT
>NC_029778.3:44713599-44713906 GCF_000817695.3 Arachis duranensis
TTTCAGATTGTGACTCAGCTTTGCTAGAGTCCCCAATTAGAGGTGTCCAGGGTTCTTAAGCACACTCTTTTTGCCTTAGATCACAACTTTATTCTTTTTCTCTCTCTTTTTTTTTTCGTTGTCACTGCTTTTTCTTGCTTCAAGAATCATTTTTATGATTTTTCAGATCCTCAGTAACATGTCTCCTTTTTCATCATTCTTTCAAGAGCCAACATTCATGAACAAAAAATTCAAAAGACATATGCACTGTTCAAGCATACATTCAGAAAACAAAAGTATTGCCACCACATCAATATAATTAATCTGT
>NC_029778.3:44714082-44716153 GCF_000817695.3 Arachis duranensis
GACATAGATAACATAAGCATGGAAATTCGAAAAACAGGAAAATAAGGAACAAGGAGATTAAAGAACGGGTCCACCTTAGTGATGGCGGCTTCTTCTTCCTCTTGAAGATCTTATGGAGTGCTTGAGCTCCTCAATGTCTCTTCCTTGGCTTTGTTGCTCCTCTCTCATGATTCTTTGATCTTCTCTAATTTCATGGAGGAGGATGGAATGTTCTTGGTGCTCTACCCTTAGTTGTCCCATGTTGGAACTCAATTCTCCTAGGGAGGTGTTGATTTGCTCCCAATAGTTTGTGGAGGAAAGTGCATCCCTTGAGGCATCTCAGGGATTTCATGATGAGTGGGATCTCTTGTTTGCTCCATCCTTTTCTTAGTGATGGGCTTGTCCTCATCAATGAGGATGTCTCCCTCTATATCAACTCCAACTGAATAACAGAGGTGACAAACGAGATGAGGAAAGGCTAACCTTGCCAAGGTAGAGGACTTGTCTGCCACCTTATAAAGTTCTTGGGCTATAACCTCATGAACTTCTACTTCTTCTCCAATTATGATGCTATGAATCATGATGGCCCGGTCTATAGTAACTTCGGACCGGTTGCTAGTGGGAATGATTGAGCGATGGATAAACTCCAACCATCCCCTAGCCACGGGCTTGAGGTCATGCCTTCTCAGTTGAACCGGCTTCCCTCTTGAATCTCTCTTCCATTGAGCGCCCTCTTCACAGATGTCTATGAGGACTTAGTCCAACCTTTGATCAAATTTGACCCTTCTAGTGTAAGGGTGTTCATCTCCTTCCATCATGGGCAAGTTGAATGCCAACCTTACATTTTCCGGACTAAAATCTAAGTATTTCTCCCGAACCATTGTAAGCCAATTCTTTGGGTTCGGGTTCACACTTTGATCATGGTTCTTGGTGATCCATGCATTGGCATAGAACTCTTGAACCATTAAGATTCCGACTTGTTGAATGGGGTTGGCAAGAACTTCCCAACCTCTTCATCGGATCTCATGTCGGATCTTCGGATATTCACTCTTTTTGAGTTTGAAAGGGACCTCGGGGATCACCTTCTTCAAGGCCACAACTTCATAGAAGTGGTCTTGATGCACCCTTGAGATGAATCTCTCCATCTCCCATGACTCGGAGGTGGAAGCTTTTGCCTTCCCTTTCCTCTTTCTAGAGGTTTCTCCGGCCTTGGATGCCATAAATGGTTATGGAAAAACAAAAAGCAATGCTTTTACCACACCAAACTTAAAACGTTTGCTCATCCTCGAGCAAAAGAAGAAAGAAGAGAGTAGAAGAAGAAGAAATGAAGGAGATGGAGATGGCTTTGTGGTTTGGCCAAAGGGAGAAAAGTAGTGTTTAGGTTGTGTGAAAATTAGGTGGTAAAGGTGGGTTTATATAGGAGTGGAGAGAGGGGTAAGGTTCGGCTATGTGAGGGTGGGTTTGGGAGGGAAAGTGGTTTGAATTTGAATGGTGAGGTAGGTGGGGTTTTATGAAGGATGGATGTGAGTGGTGAAGAGAAAGATAGGATTTGATAGGTGAGGGGTTTTTGGAAAAGAGTGGTTGAGGTGATTGGTGAATGGGTGAAGAAGAAAAGAGAAGGTGGTGGGGTTGGTGGGGATCCTGTGGGGTCCACAGATCCTGAGGTGTCAAGGAAAATTCATCCCTGCACCAAGTGGCGAGCAAAAATGCTCTTCATGCCAATTCTGGCGTTAAACGCCAGGCTGGTGCCCATTTATGGCGTTTAACGCCAGCTTCTTGCCCTTTCCTGGCGTTTAACGCCAGTCTGGTGCCCCTTTCTGGCGTTAAACGCCCAGAATGGTGCCAGACTGGGCGTTAAACGCCTATTTGCTGTCCTTACTGGCATTTAAACGCCAGCGAGATCTTCCTCCAGGGTGTGCTATTTTTCTTTCTATTTTTTTCATTCTGTTTTTACTTTTTCAATTGATTTTGTGACTTCCCATGATCATCAACCTATAGAAAACATAAAATGACAAAGGAAAATTAGATAAATATAACATTGGGTTGCCTCCCAACAAGCGCTTCTTTAATGTCAGTAGCTTGACAGTGGGCT
>NC_029778.3:44716336-44716483 GCF_000817695.3 Arachis duranensis
TGACTGTGGGGGCTCTGTTTGACTCTGTTTTGAGAGAAGCTCTTCATGCTTCCTCTCTATGGTAACATAGGGATATCCTTGAGCCTTAAACACAAAGGATTCTTCATTCACTTGAATGATCAATTCTCCTCTGTCAACATCAATCAC
>NC_029778.3:44716700-44717365 GCF_000817695.3 Arachis duranensis
AGCTTGTACCTCAAAGATCCCTAGCTTCTCCATTATAGAGAGAGGCATGAGGTTTACACTTGACCCTAGGTCACACAAGGCCTTCTTGAAGGTAATGGTTTCTATGGCACAAGGTATTGAGAACTTCCTAGGATCTTGTCTCTTTTGAGGTAATCTCTGCCTAGTCAAATCATCCAGTTCTTTGGTGAGCAAAGGGGGTTCATCCTCCCAAGTCTCATTACCAAATAACTTGTCATTTAGCTTCATGATTGCTCCAAGGTATTTAGCAACTTGCTCTTCAGTGACATACTCATCATCTTCAGAGGAAGAATACTCATCAGAGCTCATGAATGGCAGCAGTAAATCCAATGGAATTTCTATGGTCTCATTATGAGCCTCAGATTCCCATGGTTCCTCATTAGGGAACTCATTGGAGGCCAGTAGACGTCCATTGAGGTCTTCCTCAGATGCGATCACTGCCTCTTCCTCCTCTCCAAGTTCGGCCATGTGGGTCATGTTAATGGCCTTGCATTCTCCTTTTGGATTCTCTTCTGTATTGCTTGAGTACTAGGAGGGAGTTCAGTAATTTTCTTGCTCAGCTGTCCCACTTGTGCCTCCAAGTTTCTAATGGAGGACCTTGTTTTAGTCATAAAACTTTGAGTGGTTTTGATTAGATCAGAGACCAT
>NC_029778.3:44717473-44719623 GCF_000817695.3 Arachis duranensis
ATTGCTAAACCTGTTTCTTCCACCATTATTATTGTTGAAATCTTGTTGAGGTCTCTGTTGATCCTTCCATGAAAGATTTGGATGATTTCTCCATGAAGGATTATAGGTGTTTCCATAGGGTTCTTCCATGTAATTCACCTCTTCCATTGAAGGGTTCTCAGGATCATAAGCTTCTTCTTCAGATGAAGCGTCCTTAGTACTGCCTGGTGCAGCTTGCATTCCAGACAGACTTTGGGAAATCATATTGACTTGCTAAGTCAATATTTTGTTCTGAGCTAATATGGCATTCAAAGTATCAATCTCAAGAACTCCTTTCTTCTGATTTGTCCCATTGTTCACATGATTCCTTTCAGAAGTGTACATGAATTGGTTATTTGCAACCATTTCAATTAGTTCTTGAGCTTCTGCAGGCGTCTTCTTCAGATGAAGAGATCCTCCAGCAGAACTATCCAAAGACATCTTGGACAGTTCAGACAGACCATCATAGAAGACACCTATGATGCTCCATTCAGAAAGCATGTCAGAAGGGCACTTTCTGATCAATTGTTTGTATCTTTTCCAAGCTTCATAGAGGGATTCTCCTTCCTTCTGTCTGAAGGTTTGGACTTCCACTCTATGCTTACTCAATTTTTGAGGTGGAAAGAACTTTGCCAAGAAGGCATTGACTAGCGGGAGTAGGTGCAGTAAAGTCACCCAGCACCTTCCTTGCATTGTTGGCATTGTTGTTGTTTTCGGCTGCCATGTCTTCTTCTTGTTTGAAGATTTCTGTTAGGTCCTCTACAGAGAGTTGTGCCTTAGCTTCTCTTAGCTTTCGCTTCAAGGTCCTTTCAGGTTCAGGGTCAGCCTCAACAAGAATGCTTTTGTCTTTGCTCTTGCTCATATGAAAGAGAAGAGAACAGGAAAGTATGGAATCCTCTATGTCACAGTATAGAGATTCCTTGAGGTGTCAGAGGAATAGGAGGAGGAGGTAGAAGAATTAGGATGTGAGAAGAAGGGAAGAAATTTTCGAAAATTAAGTAAAAGATTTTAAAAACATTTTGAAAAAATACTAATTGATTTTCGAAAACTTAAGAGTGGAAAAAGAAATCAAGTGATTTTTGAAAAAGGTTTTGAAATTAGAAATCAAAAAGGTATGATTGAAAACTATTTTGAAAAAGATGTGAGAAAAATATATGATTGAAAAGATATAGTTTTAAAAAGATATGGTTGAGAAGATATGATTAGAAAAATAATTTAAAAAGATTTGATTTTAAAAATTAATGACTTGGCTAACAAGAAAAGATATGATTCAAACATTAAACCTTTCTCAACAGAAAAGGCAACATACTTGAAATGTTGAATCAAATCATTAATTGATAGCAAGTATTTTTTGAAATGGAAAGAAATTGATTTTGAAAAAGATTTGATTGAAAAGATTTGATTTGAAAAAGATTTGATTTTGAAAAAATTTTGAAAACTTGAAAAAAAATTGAATTAAAAACAAAATCTTCCCTCTTGTGCCATCCTGGCGTTTAACGCCCAAAACACTACCCTTTTGGGCGTTAAACGCCCAACCAGCACCCTGGCTGGCGTTTAAACGCCAGTTTTCCTTCTTCACTGGGCGTTTTAAACGCCCAGCCTTTTTCTGTGTAATTCCTCTACTGTATGTTCTGAATCTTCAATTCTCTGTATTTTTGACTTGAAAAGACACAAATTAAAAAATTTTTGGATTTTTAATAATCAAAATGTAACTAAGATCAAATAAACAATGCATGCAAGACACCAAACTTAGAAGTTTGTATACTATTGACACTAACAAATGAGAATGCATATGAGAATCAAAACACTCAAGTCAAGAGAATTTAAAGATCAGAGCAAGGAAATCATCAAGAACAACTTGAAGATCAATGAAGACACATGAATGAATTCGAAAAATCCAAGAAGAACAGAAAGATGCAATTGACACCAAACTTAAAATAAGACACTAGACTCAACAAGAAACATAAAATACTTTTGATTTTTTTTATGTTGTACTTTTTTTCTTGGATTTTTCGAAAATTAAGTGGAAAAGAAAATAAAGATATCAAAATTCTTAATGAGAATTCCAGGAATCATGCAATGTTAGTCTAAAGCTTTAGTCTAAAGAAATTAGACATGGCTAGCCAAGCTTC
>NC_029778.3:44719669-44727562 GCF_000817695.3 Arachis duranensis
TGCATTCAAGAGCTAAATTGATGAAGATCAATCAGCTTTGGTGATGATAAGAACATCACCTTGAAACACTAGAATTCATTCTTAAGAACTCTGAAGAAAAAAAATACCTAATCTAAGCAACAAGATGAACCGTCAGTTATCCAAACTCAACAATTCCCGGCAACGGTGGCAAAAACTCGGTGCACGAAATTGTGATCATCAATGGCGCCATCAACATGGTATGCTCAATTGCAATCTCAACTATTTATCACAACTTCGCACAACTAACCAGCAAGTGCACTGGGTCGTCCAAGTAATAAACCTTACGCGAGTAAGGGTCGATCCCACGGAGATTGTTGGTATGAAGCAAGCTATGGTCACCTTGTAAATCTTAGTCAGGCAGATTCAAATGGTTATGGATGATATATGAATAAAGCATAAAATAAAGATATAGATACTTATGTAATTCATTGGTGAGAACTTCAGATAAACGAATAGAGATGCTTTGTCCCTTCCGTCTCTCTGCTTTCTTACTGTCTTCATCTAATCCTTCTTACTCATTTCCATGGCAAGCTGTATGTTGGGCATCACCGTTGTCAGTGGCTACAATCCCGTCCTCTCAGTGAAAATGTTCAACGCACCCTGTCACGGCACGGCTAATCATCTGTCGGTTCTCAATCAGGTTGGAATAGAATCCAGTGATTCTTTTGCGTCTGTCACTAACGCCCAACCTTCAATAGTTTGAAGCTCGTCACAGTCATTCAATCATTGAATCCTACTCAGAATACCACAGACAAGGTTTAGACCTTCTGGATTCTCTTGAATGCCGCCATCAATTCTAGCTTATACCACGAAGATTCCGATCAAGGGATCCAAGAGATAAACATTCAAGCCTTGTTTGCTTGTAGAACAGAAGTGGTTTTCAGGCACTCGTTCATAAGTGAGAATGATGATGAGTGTCACATAATCATCACATTCATCATGTTCTTGGGTGCAAATGAATATCTTAGAACAAGAATAAGCGGTTTACAAAAATGAGTAAATGACGTAAAAATCCAATTCCGGGTCCACTTGGTGTGTGCTTGGGCTGAGCATTGAAGCCGTTTTCTTGTAGAGACTCTTCTTGGAGTTAAACGCCAGCTTTGGTGCCAGTTTGGGCGTTTAACTCCTACTTTGGTGCCAGTTCCGGCGTTTAACGCTGGGAATTCTGAGGGTGACTTTGAATGCCAGTTTGGGCTATCAAATCTTGGGCAAAGTATGGACTATTATACATTGCTGGAAAGCCCAGGATGTCTACTTTCCAACGCCGTTGAGAGCGCGCCAATTAAGCTTCTGTAGCTCCAGAAAATTCACTTCGAGTACAGGGAGGTCAGAATCCAACAGCATCTACAGTCCTTTTCAGCCTCTGAATCAGATTTTTGCTCAGGTCCCTCAAATTCAGCTAGAAAATACCTAAAATCACAGAAAAACACACAAACTCATAGTAAAGTCCAAAAAAGTGAATTTTAACTAAAAACTAATAAAAATATAATAAAAACTAACTAAAACATACTAAAAACATACTAAAAATAATGCCAAAAAGCGTATAAATTATCCGCTCATCATCCTCCTCAGCCTTTTGGTAACCGTCAGGCTGATCGGACTTAGATGGAAGGTGCAGAATATCCTCAATCAGCTCTTCGGTGATCAGTATCTGTTTCCCTCTGAGGTGCATTGCATCCAGGGAAGTCTTGAAGTAATTACAGTAAAACTCTCTTACCCAGGAAGCATTTACCTCTGTCAAGTTTCGCTCTAAGAAGAACCAACCTCTCTGTTTGATCTGATCGGAGGTGTACTGCTGTAGTTCTTCTGGAATTTTCAAAGTCCTCTCCAGGTACAAATTTCTGGAGGTAGCAAACATAGGAAACTTCAGCTCACAGTACTGGTTTGCAAACTTAATTGGATCATTGGCAGGGATGAGCTGGTCAGCCTTCTCCTGCGCGGTAAAGTGCTTGTCCCGCCAGGATTCATCATGCAAAAGTTCCAGGAGAGACATAAAGGATTCTCCTCTTTTTCGTTTGCCAGTTGTTGCCTTTCCTTTTCCCTTTCGTTGGGTGTCAGACATCCTGAAAAACAGAAATCAAGGATATAATGGAAATAGAAAAACAGGTAGGCAAATAACAAAATAAGCACATAGTGGCAAAGGGGCAGTAGAGTAAGGAAAATGAGTTAAAGAATGTGCATTAAGGATTGTATAAGAGTTAAAAGTCCGAGAAGAAAAATACACAATCCAAAATGTATTAGAATTCATGTTAATTAGGAAAAACTATCATCATGCCTTGGTTAGAAGGTTGAAATCAGTGACTTAGGAAAAAGAAAGTCAGAGTAAGTGGTATGATGATCATTTTCTAAGTAACAAGTATTCACAATTAGAAGCTACAGTGGACTCATATCCAAACAAGGAAATCAGCTTGATGAAGATTCAGATAGACATAGAAATAGCAAAAATTAGAATCTGAACATAAAAAATGCAGATTGTGAACCAGGAAATCAAAAAGAATAAGAAAGCTTGCCCTGGTATTCAGGAATCGGTTTGGTAAAAGCAAAGTAAAGCAGAGTTCAAAGTGCCAAAACTAAGACATGAAAGGAAACAAAACAGTCTACAGAAAATTGGGCAGCATTCCGGCTAAAAGTTGGATGTTCCCGGAAAATAAACAGCAATCAGAATAGTTCATATAAAATAAAATAAACTGCAATTAGGTATGAACAAGAAAGAACATTCGCAAAAGCAGCATGAACAGTAAGAACAACATATAAACAATACTAACATCACAGCAACAGCAGAATTGCAAAAATTATAAAACAAGAAGCACGAACAGCGCAATTAATCAGGCCTAAATCCACTATCCAAATCCTATACTACCTAACCACCTAGAATCCACTACAACATGCATATCTAACAAGCCTAATTATGAACATAAACAGAGAAATATGTAATTAACTAGGAATTGAAAGAAGGATGGCGTTCGGTGGAACCTGATAGGCGTGGGAAAGAAAGTGTAGCAGAGAGATGGCTGGGGGATAGTGGTGGTGGCTGATGTGGCGGTTGAGGGTGGCGCGGCAGGTGTGGTGGTCGCGAAGCTGGGTGGTCGTCGGAGGTGCGGCGGCGAAGGGCAGAGAGAGGGGGGGGTTGCAGGGAAGAGGAAGAAGAAAGGGGTTGGGGGGCGCGCGATGTTTAGGGTTCGCGTCACAGGGGGTTAATAATTTGCAATCCACGCGATTGCGTGGAGCACGCGGTCGCGTGGCTGGTGTGGAATGGGATAGATGCGATCGCGTGGGGTACGCGGTCGCATGGAATGGGTAGATAATGAAGGACGCGATCGTGTGGAGCATGTGATCGCGTCACTAGAAATCGTGCGAAACGTGCAATTCTAGCATCGGTTCAGTGCAACTCACTGTCTCCTTTGGGGTGGTGTGCAATCCATGCGACGTGATCGCGTCGCTCATGCTGTCGCGTGGGATTGATGTTGTGCAAGTGACGCGGCCGCATCAAAGTCGCGACCGCGTGGGTTGTGTTGTGCGAAACGTGCAACAGCCGCACGATTCCAGCCCAACTTTCTGGATGTTGGGATTTTTACGCCGATCTCTAAGTCATTCGGCCGCGTGAATGATGCGGTTGCGTGGGGAGTGTTTTTCGCAAACGACGCGAACGCCCAAACGATGCGGTCGCGTCACACTTTTTTTTATGCAATTATGTAATTATGCAGTATGCAATGCTAATGAATAATATTCAGGTTCAATTGAAAAAGAATAAAAATAAATAACGCGAAATAAAACTGAAAAAGAAACGTGTGCCTTATTATTGGTTATTATAAATATTTTCAAAAAAAATATTTTTCTTTTACTTGTTTATTTGTTTTCTCTCTTCCCTCTTATTTCTGATAGCTATTATGAATTCTCACCCATCTCGCTTTGAGTTTGGTTCTAATTTTGTTGCAAGGAATGGAAGCTATAACAGGACTATGCATCAAGGTCTAAGCAATCAAAGATGGATGGAGCCACGAGGATCTGATCACCCCTTTAGGCAACAACACCCTCCTAGATATCATGGACAGAGACCATTCTACAATGCATACCAAGCTGATAGATATGGTGGACCGCCTTGTAGCTACCAACAAGCCCCACCCTGTGCTCAGAGACCATCCTTTCAACACAACCTCAATCCACCATAATCACAAGCTCTTTTTCACCATTCGCCACCATATAATCCTTATCCACCCCAACGCTAATCCAACTATTCCCAAGAACCACCACACACCTTTGCACCATGTCCATATCCATCAAGCCAAGAATCACAGGTTCGCCTCGAAGAATCAGTAAAACAATTTAATGTAACCCTTCATTAACTGGAGCAAGCAATAAATCAATTATCTTCCAGACATTCAGGCACTCAACAGACTCTCATGGCTTCATGTGGAGAATCTAATGAAGAACGCAGCACGAAGAAGACACTAGAGACTCCAGTAGACAGCAAAGAGCATAATTTCGTACTGGAACAAGTAGAGGACGCTGTCATTGTAGAAGAAGAAGAGTTAGTTGAAGATTTAGGAGATGCTGAACCTCCGCAGGAATACAAAATTGTGGAGAATTCCGTCGAAGACGTTACAATTAATGCTAAGGAGGATAGTGCACAACCCCCAAGGCATGTATCTTATGAGGAACTGGACGAAATGACCCAAGACTCAAGTTTTCTTGATGATGATAGTCACCACCCAAGTTCTCCTAGTAATGCTCTTGCATCCGCAAGTGAATTCTTTGAGACAGAAGAATCTTCCCTGAGTGAATACGAAGATGATGCAGAGGTCGACTTTTCTCAACCTCCTAATTATGACTCAAGTGATGAGGAAGATATAGAAGACTTTGACCAGGACATGGCTGGAATGGAAAAAGTTTGCAAAGAAGTAGAGGAATTCACAGAAGACCACAAGGGAGTAGAACTTGCAGAACCACTGAAACACCTATCCCAAGGCCACTACCACCCAATACAAACCTCAAGTGGGTAAAATCCTTAGCTTTTATCTTTACTTTTCCACTTGAATATGGTTTACTTGAAACAGATGGCCAGCTTAGAGCTCTTTGCGGCTTTAAAAGCAAACGGGAAATGACTCGCACTCAGAGCTAGTATGCAAGATTCACTGAGGTTTCACACTTCAATTTGAGGTGCAAGAATTGGTGTCAAGCTCAATTGGAAGGATCTCGGACGCTGTTTGGTCACTGCTGTGAGAATTCGGATTACTCATCACCCGACTGGAAAAATGCAGACCAAGACAAAGACAGGTGTAAAAGTAGAATTTAGGATCCTGGAATCTATTTTACCATTCAACACTTTGGGAGCCTGCAAGCCTGTTTGAACTCACCTAAGGGCTTTACGTACCTTGTTTGGGACCCCGGAGGATGCTGGCATTCCAAACACTGGTGGAGATTCCTGGATCAGTACAAGCACAAGCCACCATAACAAGGAGCTTACCAGAATGTCCAACTTAAGGACTTTAACTAAAAGTGCTACGTGGGAGACAACCCACCATGGTATTATCGTTCCTCTTTCAGTTTTAATTCTAGTATGTTTTGTTTTTTTTTTTTAGTTTTGATTGAACCTGGAATCCTGCATACATGCATAGCATTCATATTAAGCATTGCATTCTGCATACTGCATTATAAAAAAAAAATTTCGCACGCGACGCGACAGCATCGCTGATGCGTCCGCGTCGCAGGTACATTAGGGAGAAAAGAAAAGTGAACAGAGAGTCACGCGAGAGCGTGGTTGGAGGCGTGCCTTTGGCACAAATTGATCCACGCGACCGTATCACTGACGCATCCACGTCATGTGAAAAAAACGCCTCCCACGCGTTCGCGTCACCCATGCGAACGCGTGACCTGAAATTCGACGTAAGAAAGGGTGCACGACCGAAAGTTGTGCTGGAGTGGTGCTGGATTGGTGCTGAACGTGCAAGCCTTACCACGCAGACGCATGGCTGACGCGTCCGTGTCATATCCCTATAATGGCCACTCACGCGATCGCGTTGTCCCAGCGACCACGTCACCTTGGAATTTGGCAATAATGAATTTTGAACAGAGAGTTGTGCGAACGCGAGGCTGCCCTCGCGCCAGTAGCAAAAAATACGTCACGCGTCCGCGTGACCGACGCGACCGCGTCGATTAATTTAAGCACAAGTCGCGCGACAGCGTCCCCCACGCGTCCGCGTCGCTTGTGCCGCACAGCTTACCCTACATTGCCAAAATATCTTATCTTTTCTTCTCCAATCCTAATTTTTCCTCCCTCCTTTTTTTCCTTACTTCTTTCTTCCCTTCCTTCTCTTCTTATTCTTCTTATCTTTCATTTTATTTATTTGCATATTCCATTCATTGCATTTTAATTTAGTGTATATTTTTCCTTCTTTTCTAAATTCATTAATTTTCCTTTGATGTTGAAATTTTCTTATTTAACTGTTGCATCTTCTCTTGAATTATTTTGGATGCTTAGTGACTTGTTTTATTCTGGTTAGGTAATATTATTTATATCAATGCCAATCTTTTCTACCTGTATCACTTTTGCATTGACATGAATTTATATTATCTCTCCTTACCCACACTCTCTTCCCTCATTTTTGCAAATTTTTACATTATTGATATGCCATGTGTCTCTACTGTTTTCTCACTTGTATGTTGTAGCTACCATGTAATTGAGACCCCCATTATTTGGCATTAACCCACCCAGACTTTATTTATATTCTTATTTTTATTTCTGGGTTACTTTTTCTTCTTTTCCCTCTTCTTTCAGGATGGCCACCACAAAGGGAGAGGAATAGCTTCTTACTGGGGAGACAAACAAGTTCATCTGCTCAATCTTTGGAGAAAAGCATCAGTTGAAGCAACCCATCTACCTGCACATCTTAGCATACACCGAGGACGGTGCAATCTTTAAGTGTGGGGAGGTCAATACCGATCTCCATGGGTTAGTTATTTTCTGACTCAACACCAATGTTTAAACTTTTCTGTAGTTAATTTTTGCATTTGTATGTTTGATTGCATTATAGTTAGATTTTGTGTATATTTTACCACCACTTGGTTGAAGTAATAAATTTATTTTCAAGACTTTATTTTATAATATTTCACTAATTTAAATCAAAATTTAAATGTTAAATTTGTTTGGAAGTTGTATTTGGAACATAGTTAAAAGCTAGAACACACAACCTGTGAGATTTGAGCTTATTTACATGGTTACATTATTTAACCATAAATATTTTATTCTTGTGTGTTTTCTTCTCTATAACTGCAATCTTTGCTTTGTTCCATTCTATATGTCCATTATTTATTGTATTTACATGCTTGCATATGATTGAGGCCATATTTGATTATTAACTCACTTATCCCAAATAAAGCCTACCCTTTTATGTCACCCTTGTTAGCCACCTTGAGCTTTTTAATCCCCTTTTATTTTATAACCACATTACTAGCCTTAAGCAGAAAAACAAATTAAATATCCCAATTGAATCTTTGGTTAGCTTAAGATAGAGGTTGTGTGATGAGCGGATAATTTATACGCTTTTTGGCATTGTTTTTATATAGTTTTTAGTAAGTTTGAGCTACTTTTAGGGATGTTTTCATTAGTTTTTATGTTAAATTCACATTTCTGGACTTTACTATGAGTTTGTGTGTTTTTCTGTGATTTCAGGAAAATTCTGACTGAAATTGAGGGATTTGAGCAAAACTCTGAAGAAGGCTGACAAAAGGACTGCTGATGCTGTTGGAATCTGACCTCCCTGCACTCGAAATGGATTTTCTGGAGCTACAGAACTCCAATTGGCGCGCTCTCAACGGCGTTGGAAAGTAGACATCCAGGGCTTTCCAGCAATATATAATAGTCCATACTTTATT
>NC_029778.3:44728133-44728317 GCF_000817695.3 Arachis duranensis
TCATGCCTGAACCTTTTGCTTATGTATTTTCAACGGTGGAGTTTCTGCACACCATAGATTAAGGGTGTGGAGCTCTGCTGTACCTCAAGTATTAATGCAATTTTATTGTCTTTTATTCAAATCTCTCTTATTCTTATTCCAAGATATTCATTCGTACCCAAGAACATGATGAATGTGATGATAA
>NC_029778.3:44728334-44728767 GCF_000817695.3 Arachis duranensis
ATCAACCATGGGTGATGCCTCCAGACGATTAGCCGTGCGAGTGACAGCCGCATAGGATCATTTTCTCGAGAGGATTGAAAGTAGCCACCGCTGATGGTGAACCCCTATACACAGCTTGCCATGGAAAGGAGTAAGAAGGATTGAGTTGAAGCAGTGGGAGAGTAGGCATCCTTGAGCCATACAATATCTCCATATGCTTATCTGAAATTCTCACCAATGAATCTGCATGAGTATTCTATCCCTTTTATTATTTATTTTCTTATTTCTATTTTCGAAACCCATAAACCAATTTTAATCTGCCTGACTGAGATTTACAAGGTGACCATAGCTTGCTTCATACCAACAATCTCTATGGGATCGACCCTTACTCACGTAAGGTTTATTACTTGGACGACCCAGTACACTTGCTGGTTAGTTGAACGGAGTTGTGAGC
>NC_029778.3:44732246-44736583 GCF_000817695.3 Arachis duranensis
CCATATCCAAACTCTAAGTTTGGTGTTGGGACTACACTAACATTGACCTGATCACCTTGTGGCTCCATGAGGGCCACAGTCAAGCTATTGACATTAAAGAAGCGCTTGTTGGGAGGCAACCCAATTTTATTTATCTAATTTTATTTTATTTTGTTTCTTTGTTATTTTTGTGTTTAATTAGGTACATGATCATGAGGAGTCACGAAAAAATCAAAAAAATTAAAAACAGAGTCAAAAACAGAAGAAAAAAATTTTTCACGCTGGAGGTAGCGCAGACTGGCGTTCAACGCCAGTAAGATGCATCTGGCTGGCGTTCAACGCCAGAACAGAGCACCATTCTGGCGCTGAATGCCAGCAACAAGCATGAAACTGGCGTTCAACGCCAGAAACATGCATTACATGGGCGTTGAACGCCCAGAACGTGCACCAATGGGCGTTTGAACGCCAGAATGATGCACGAAGGCAATTTACATGCCTATATGGTGAAGGAATGATATTTCTTTTCACCCCAAGATCTGTAGACCTCACAGGATCCCCACCTACCTCGCCCTCTCTCTTTCCATTCATGGTCATCCCTTCTATTTTTCATTCACCACCCACATCTATCCACTCTTCCCCATACACCCCACCTACCTTTACAATTCAACTTCTCTTTCCCACCCAATCCCACCCATATAGCCGAATCCATCTCCCCTCACTCACCTCCATTTTCTTCTTCTTCTTCTTCCTCTCTTCTTTCTTCTCTTGCTCGAGGGCGAGCAATATTTTAAGTTTGGTGTGGTAAAAGCATAGCTTTTTTGCTTTTCTATTACCATTAATGGCACCTAAGGCCAGAGAAACCTCAAAGGGAAGACAAAAGCTTCCACCTCTGAGTCTTGGGACATGAAAAAAATATAAGCCGTCATAGCTCAGTGGTAGAACATGTGGCTGCAAATTAAGAGATCCCTGAGATACCTCAGGGAATAAGTTATCCTCCACACAAATATTAGAAGCAACTAAGGGTAGAAACACCAAAATTACTAGGAATCATTCAACAGAAGCAAGGAAGAGACATAGAGGAGCTCAAAAAGCACCATTGGACCTTCAAGAAGGCGCCACCCTCACTCAGGTGGATTCATTCCTTGTTCTTTAATTCTTTCTGTTTTCGGTTTTTAGTATTGTGTTTATTTATGTTTTGTGTCTTTATTTCATGATCATTAGTATGTAACCATGCCTTAAAGCTATGAATAAAATCCATTAATCCTTCACCTCTCTTAAATGAAAAATGTTTTAATTCAAAAGAACAAGAAGTACATGAATTTCGAATTTATCCTTGAATTTAATTTAATTATATTGATGTGGTGGCAATACTTTTTGTTTTCTGAATGAATGCTTGAACAGTGCATATTTTTGATCTTGTTGTTTATGAGTGTTAAAATTGTTGGCTCTTGAAAGAATGATGAACCAAGAGAAATGTTATTAATGATCTGAAAAATCATGAAATTGATTCTTGAAGCAAGAAAAAGCAGTGAAAAAGGAAGCTTGCGAAAAAAAAAAGTGGAAAAAAAAATAAAATAGAAAGAAAAAGAAGGAGCAGTAGAAAAAGCCAATAGCCCTTAAAACCAAATGGCAAGGGTAAAAAGGATCCAAGGCTTTGAGCATCAATGGATAGGAGGGACCAAGGAAATAAAATGCAGGCCTAAGCGGCTAATTCAAGCTATCCCTAACCATGCGCTTGTGGCATGCAGGTCCAAGTGAAAAGCTTGAGACTGAGTGGTTAAAGTCGTGATCCAAAGCAAAAAAAAGCGTGCTTAAGAGCTCTGGACACCACTAACTGGGGACTCTAGCAAAGCTAAGTCACAATCTGAAAAGGTTCACCCAGTTATGTGTCTGTGGCATTTGTGTATCCGGTGGTAATACTGGAAAACAAAGTGCTTAGGGCCACGGCCAAGACTCATAAGTAGCTGTGTTCAAGAATCAACATGCTTAACTAGGAAAGTCAATAACACTATCCAAATTCTAAGTTCCCAGAGACGCCAACCACTCTAAACTACAAAGGAAAAAGTGAGATGCCAAAACTGTTCGGAAGCAAAAAGCTACAAGTCCCGCTCATCTAAAAATTATTTTCGAAATCTTCCTTCTCTTTTCTTCTTCTATTTAATTATTTAATTACTAACACTTCTCTTCACCTCTCTTCATCCAAAAATCCGAATCCCTATCTCCATTCTTCTAACCCCTTTCTTCTTCTACTAACATAAGGGAATCTCTATACTGTGACATATAGAGGATTCCTCTTTCTTTTCTTGTATTTAATTGAGTAGTTTTATCAAGCTTTTCACCCACTTATTCATATGATTTGCATGATTTTATAATTCCTTCCTAGTTTAGTTCTATGATTGAAAACATGCTTCTTTGGTCTTAATTTAGCTAATCTTAATCCTCTCTTATTACCATTCGATGCCTTGATCTGTGCGTTAAGTGTTTCAGGCTTCATAGGGCAGGAATGGCTTAGAGAATAAAGAGGAAGCGTGCAAAAATGGAAGGAACACAAGGAATTGAGGAGATGACCAGCGAGAAGTCACGCGGTGGCATGGCTCACGCGACCGCGCAAAATGGAAGAAATCAGAGTGACGCGTTCGCGTGCCTGACGCGATCGTGCGGATTGGAAGCTGCACGAACGACGCGAATGCGTGGATGACGCGCACGCGTGGTACGAAAAACGCTGAGTGACGCGATCGCATAGACGACGCGGACGCGTGACGTGCGCAATCTGCGGAATTACAAAAGTCACTGGCAGAGATTCTGGGTCGCATTTCAACCCAGTTTTCGGCCCAGAAATACAGATTAAAGTCAGGGAACATGCAGAGACTCAACAAGCTTTTCATAATTCACCTTTCATAATTTAGATGTAGTTTTTAGAGAGAGAGGCTCTCTCCTCTCTCTTAGGATTAGGATTAAGATTTTTAGAAATTAGGATTTATTTCTTCTTCATCACAAGTTCAATATTCCTTTTACTTTATATTTCTCTTCCACTTTTAGATACTCTAACGCTTTTATTTGCATTTGACTTATGTTGCCCAATTGGCTTATGAACTTTTCCATGTTAGATTTGACTGCTTTTATTAATGCAATTCCCCGGCAACAGCGCCATTTTGACGTCGGGATTTTTGCTAGTAAAGAATTTTATAATAATCGCGTTGTAGATATAGTTCCTAAACCAGCAGAAATCCCTTCGTGCAAACATTTGGTTGCCACAAGTAACAAACCTCTAAATAAATTGATAACTGAAGTATTTGAACCTCGGGTCGTCTTCTCAAGGAATTGTAGGGAGGTATGTTCTTATTATTGGTTATGAGTTTTGTAAATTGGGGGTTTTGAAAGTAAGGAAGAAGTATGTTAAATGACAAATAAAATTAAAATAGTAATAATAAAATAAACTTTTGGCAAGGTATTAGAACTGGAAGTCCTATCCTTATCAATTGTGATGAGAATTGGATTTTAATCCCACTTAGTTAACCTTTACTAAAGCAAAGGAAAGTCAAGTGGAATAATTAGTTTGATCCTCAAGTCCTAGTCAATCCCTATGGGAAGACTAGCTTTAGAGCGGTCTGCCAATTTCAACCACTGCTTTATTTGATAACTCAAGCGTCACCAATTACTTAACCAGAGCCAAAAGGAAAAATTCTAAATTAAATTGAAGACATAATAAATAGAATAAAGCAAGCATAAATCTGAAATACCTCAATTGCATTAATAAAAGCAGTCAAATCTAACATGGAAAAGTTCATAAGCCAATTGGGCAACATAAGTCAAATACAAATAAAAGCATTAGAGTATCTAAAAGTGGAAGAGAAATATAAAGTAAAAGGAATATTGAACCTGTGATGAAGAAGAAATAAATCCTAATTTCTAAAAATCCTACTCCTAATCCTAAGAGAGAGGAGAGAGCCTCTCTCTCTAAAAACTACATCTAAATTATGAAAGGTGTATGAAAAGCATGTTGTGTCTCTGCATGTTCTCTGACTTTAATCTGTGTTTTTGGGCCGAAAACTGGGTTGAAATGCGGCCCAGAATCTCTGCCAGTGACTTTTGTTATTCTGCAAATCGCGCACGTCACGCGTCCGTGTCGTCCACGCAATTGCGTCACTCAGCGTTTTTCGTACCACGCGTGCGCGTCATCCATGCATTCGCGTCATTCGTGCAGCTTACAATCTGCGCGATTGCGTGAGGCACGCGAACGCGTCACTCTGATTTCTTCCATTTCGCGTGATCGCCTAAGCCATGCGACCGCGTGACTTCTCGCTGGTCATCTCCTCAATTCCTTGTGTTCCTTCCATTTTTGCACGCTTCCTCTTCAT
>NC_029778.3:44736820-44742162 GCF_000817695.3 Arachis duranensis
TACTCAATTAAATACAATATAAACCATAAAATAGTGGTTTATCAAGGGTAATAATCAATTTCTAGTTTATATGCCACAAAAATTTTAATTACCCAAAAATAAGGGGATTATATGTCACATATCCCGTTAAATCCAAATAATTAAAATTTAGGAGAAATTGTTTTCAACCTATTATTTAAGTAAATAGCTTTTCCAAGTTTTACAAGAACTCAAATAGAAAGAGGGTCATACTTTCGTTCCACCCAAATTCATAAAATAAAGAGCAAAAACAATTCTTAAATTATAAACAAATTTGAATTTAAATCAGAATTAACTAACTACTCCGCGTCTTGTAACGTGGGGACCACTTGGCTTCACTGGATCCGCGCCTAACTTGGGTGCTAAAATGGGGCCCAGAAATCACCCCACAGTGCTTTCTGCATTTTCTGCTTGTGGCACATGTCACGCGTACGCGTCATTCACGCATACGCGTCGCTGAGCAAATCTTCAAATAACGTGTACGCGTCAGTCACGCGCATGGGTAGCTGTGAAATTCTTCAAATCACGTGTCCGCGTCAGTCACGCGTACGCGTCGCCGTGGAAAGCTCCAAATCACGCGTACGCGTCAGTCACGCGTACGCGTTGCTCCTCGCTGCCATCTCCTTTTATTCTTGTGCTGCAGAAACTCTACCAAATCCAGTCGAATGCTACCTAAAATAAACAAAATTGTAAAAGACTCAAAGTAGCATCCATATTAGCTAAAAGATAATTAATTCTTTATTAAACTCAAGAAATTAGATGTAAATTCACTAGGAAAGATAGAAAAGATGCTTACGCATTATAACCCTACCTCCGTACGAAATCAAAATAACAGAAACTCTAGAGAAACTTTCTGACTGAACAACTGAAGAAGAAAATGTCAGAAATCGACTATGCTTCCTAGTACACCAACCGGCCGAACCATGCAAATTTAGGAAAAACTCTACCGTCAGCTTCTCCCAAATAAAACTGACATCAACATGTAGAGGAGAAAGATACGAACATTTTAATCGGATTAGATTTTTTTATTGGGGTTACAAATCACAAGAAATTGATATTGAAAGGTTATGGTGTTCATGGTTTCTCTTTCTCTCTCACGGTCACTTTCTTTCTTTTCCTAGTTCGGTTAGAATGAAATGAAGATAAGAAAGAATGATTATGATAATGTGTTAATGAAGGGGGAGCACGTGTCGAAAGGGGCCATGTGTCATTAAGTTAAGAATATCTTAAACGGATAATCATGAAAAGTGGATATATTAAAATACAAGTAATAATATATATGAGTTACTAATATAAATAATATTAGTAACATAAGAATAGAAGATATATGATGAAGTATTAGCAAAGCTAAGTTTATTCAAGAGTACCAATATTTATTTGTACCGGCAGATTTTGAACTTGATAATAATATTAAACAAATCTTTATTTTAATTAAAGCGGGTAAAAATAAAATATCAATATAGTAATAATTTTATCTTTTTTTTTTCAAAAGATCTCATTATAATAAAATTATATAAAAATCCTAATTAATTTGAACTTTAGTTATTATAAAAAAAATAAATTTATCTATTCTTAATAAATTAGTTTCTAAAAATAAGGAGCTCAAATTAATAAAATAAATTATAACTTATTTATATTTAGATTTTCAAAAATGCAGGTCGTTACATTCTATCCATCTAACAAAAATTTTTGTCTTCGAAAATTGATATAACATGGAAGAGATTCATACTAACTTCCCTTTCAAACATGTCAAAGAAAACAGAAAGATTTAACATGTTGAATTTTCAAACATGAGGAAAATAATATTTTATGGGAACAGGAGAAAAAGTATATTGTGGTACAGAAGTTATAGGATAGGTTTAATACAAATTAAACCTCATAAGTATGAGACTCGGGGTTTGACAAATAAACATGGCGTACGTTTAGAGTCTTTAACAAAACATGACCACTTTCTTAATCCATAATCGTCTTGCTAAGCCTTTCCATCGCATCTATAACTTGTGAAATTTCTGGTGATATCACACACAAGCCGATCTCGTCTTCCACGTTCACAAACCGTATCTGAGAAAAATAGGATATCGCATATGACACCAGACAAACTCAAGCTCAAGCAAAGGAGTTTAGAAAGAAAAGGATGAAAAGTACAGACAGTGTTCGTAAGAGTTCGAAAAGCTGAATGGAATTCTAACTAAACAAGGATATATAGATATAGTGCAGTGTATTAGAAACAGAATTAAATCGTACTCTTAAGAAAGAAATCAGAGGCAAAGAACTTTAACAAGAATATTAGAAGAGAAGATAATATGTTAGATTGAAATAATTTCCAGCTTCTACGTGTGTCCCACTCTTTCATTGCATTACTATACCACTTTTACTAGAGGAAGAAATCTAATCCTAACTTACATGTAGCAGATATAATTATAAGAATGAAGAAATGCAATGCAATGCACCCGAATCACATAATACAACTAGGAGTTAAGTCTTAATAACATTTACCTCGGGTCGGGAGGTTAAAATGTGTAGCATCATTAGCAATTATGGTGAAAACTCGCCCTTGTTGTTGAGGTTTAGCTAAATCTTGAGCAATCTTCTTAACACAGTTCCTCACCATGTGGGCTTTTTTATTTATATATGTATGAGAAATTCATTATTTTTCATAATGCACATAGATGAAAACTGTGCTCAAATTGCGCATTGCCCTTTCAAGTTCATCACCCACGAATTGGGTGCAGTGCATCTGAAACTCCATTCCAAGTTTAGAAGCCACAAAATGGAGGAAACCAAGCTCACTAGCCACGAATTGGACCATGTCAAGGCTAAAAGGGGGTGAAGGGGAGGGGACCAATTCGTGTGTGCTACCAGTGAATTGGCCACACCCAGTTCATTTATAATTCAACACAAACTTTTCCTTACGAGGCAATCATTAATGCCTATGTTCATTCTCACTTACCTGATCAGGCTCTCTATTTCCTCAACCACATGGTTTGTAATGCCTATTTTCCCACATCAAACACCTTTAATAACCTTTTGATCTTGCTCCTTAGATCTAATTATTTTGGTAAAGCATATCTACTTTTCAATGAAATGAAGGGTAAGGTTGCTATGGATGTCTACAGTTTCGGGATCAAGGGTTGCTGTGAAATTGGTGACTTGATTAAGAGTTTTTGGCTTTTGGCTTTGTTGATTCGCATGGGTTTCTCTCTAAATGTTATCTTATACACTAATTTGATTGATGGTTGTTGCAAGATTGGGGATGTTCATTTGGCAAAGAAGTTGTTTTGTAAGATGGAGGGGTTGGGCTTAGTTCCCAATCAGCACACTTATAGTGTATTGATAAATGGGTTCTTCAAGCATGGCCTTCAAAAGGAAGCATTTTTAATGTATGAAAATATGAAGCAAAGAGGAACGGTGCTCAATGTTTATGCTTATGATTGTATCATCAAAGAATATTCTAAGGATGAGAATGTATATAAGGCTTTTAAGTTGTTCGATGAAATACGTGAGAAAGGTGTGGCATATGGTGAGATTGGTTTCCTCTATTTCGTGGCTGCCAAACTTCGAATGGAGTGTCTGATGCACTGCACTCATTTCATGGGCACCTTGCATGAAATGGAGAGTAATTCCATTTCGTGAGTGATGAACCTAAATGGCAATATGCAATTTGAGCACAGTTTTCAGCCATGCGCATTATGGGAAATAATGAATTTCTCATACAAATATAAATAAAAAAGCCTCGCCATGTCTCTAGGCTCACCACGAAAGTAACAACGTTTGAACCAAATTGACAAGGATTTCTACCATAGTTTTTTCCACACTGATCACAAACAAAGTTTGCTAGCGTTGGCTGTGGTTGCCTATATGTATCTCGTCCTTGCCTATCACCATTGCCACGAGCAGCAAGATTACCAACTTGCTGATTCCCATATGAAGGTGTCCCATTCATTTTAAAGTTCTTTCCCTGAGGGACCATATACCGATTAAAATTCTTTGGAGGAAAATCTTGACGACTCATTTTTACTGCTGCCACCTTCTTCGTACAATCTTCCACCAATTGACTCTTATTGGCAAACTTCGCAAAATTTCGTATCTCAAGTGGTACCAACGAATACATCAGTTCGTCACGAAGTCCTTCTACAAACTTTAAACACTTCCATTCTTCAAAATCATCTAGATTTTCCTGACAGATCTTGGAGAATCGGCATAGATCTTTAAATCTTCGAGTATACTCTGTCACTGACATATTCCCTTGCCTCAACTACATCAGTTCCATCTCCTTGGCATCACGAACTTATCTAGGAAACTATAATTTCTTGTAGAATTCTTCCTTAAAAGTATCCCAACGAATCTCTCCAACATTCTTCCGAAGCAACCGTTGTACTCCATGCCACCTGTGCTCAGCTTCTCCTTCTAGCATATACGTCGTAAACTCCACATGTTGTCCTTCTGGCACATGTTACACTCGCAACGACTTCTCAATACTACGGAACCAATTGTCGACTTCAGTCGTAATAAGCATTCCCTTAAACTAAGGTGGATTCACGTTCAGAAAAACTGCCAGTGTCATAGGTGTTTCGTTATTCCCAGCATCCTCATTACGGTTGCTATCTCTGTTATGCTGACCATTATGATTTTCATTACGGTCACCATTACGTTCTCCTAAACGGTCAATTGTTCAGGTAGTAGCAGTCGCCGTTTTATGTACAGCATCAGCCATGGCATTTACCGCAGCTATAAAAGCGTCCACGTCTCTCATCGAAATATTCCTCGAATTATCACTTTTCACACTATGTCCTTGTTTTCGTGCAGCCATCAAGATCCTGTTCACACCAAACAATCAACATTAAGGTTATCAGTCTTAATATCTCAATTCGAGAGTGAACATTGTCAGAATGAATACACAAAGACAATCAAGTACCATATATCAGATAGATATTCTATAAGCATGAGATACACAATAGAGTATGTAGTGAAGCATGATTCAGTCCATTTTCGAGGCTCTAATAAGAACGAACCACTATGATACTAAATTGTAATGACCCAATTTTCATTATATCTGGATCATTCTAAAAACTGAGTGCTACTAACTTGTATTCCTAATTATTATCTATTATTTATTAAATATGAGCCTGATCACAGTTAACGCGTTGACGATTTTACGAAAAACTTTTTCTTTTTAACAAAACATCAAGTCAACACACATCAACAGAAGATATAATAACAGTCATAAGATAATATAAAAATATTCATAAGCATCTCACAAATATATATAAGGAACCAAGTAACGGTGATAAGTCGTCAAATTTGTACATAATCCATTCAGAACA
>NC_029778.3:44746296-44746821 GCF_000817695.3 Arachis duranensis
TATAACCCATCATGGAGAAATCATCCAAATTTCTCCTGGAAAGGATCAACAAAAGCCTCAACAAGGCTTTAACAATGGTGGACGCAATAGGCTAGGCAATAGCAAGCCATATCCATCATCTTCTCAGCAACAGACAGAGAACTCTGAACAAAATAATTCTGATTTAGCTAATATAGTCTCTGATCTGTCAAAAGCCACTTTCAGTTTCATGAATGAAACAAGATCCTCCATTAGAAATTTGGAGGCACAAGTAGGCCAGCTGAGTAAGAAAGTTATTGAAACTCCTCCCAGTATTCTCCCAAGTAATACAGAAGAGAATCCAAAAGGAGAATGCAAGGCCATTGATTTGATCAAAGTGGCCGAATGCACTAAGGAGGAAGAGGACGAAAATCCTAGTGAGAAAGACCTCCTGGGACGTTCCTCAAGCAAGAAGGAGTTTCCTATTAAGGATCCTGAGGAATCTGAGGCTCATACAGAGACCATAGAGATTCCATTAAATCTCCTTCTGCCATTCATGAGCTCTGA
>NC_029778.3:44751242-44751522 GCF_000817695.3 Arachis duranensis
CAACGGCGTTGGAAAGTAGACATCCAGAGCTTTCCAGCATTATATAATAGTCCATACTTTATTCGGAAATTGACGATGTAACTTGGCGTTGAACGCCAAGTACATGCTGCTGTCTGGAGTTAAACGCCAGAAAAACGTCATGATCCGGAGTTGAACGCCCAAAACACGTCATAACCTGAAGTTTGACGCCAAGAAATGTCTCTACACGTGGATTAATCAAGCTCAGCCCAAGCATACACCAAGTGGGCCCCGGAAGTGGATTTATGCATCAATTACTTAC
>NC_029778.3:44752172-44770031 GCF_000817695.3 Arachis duranensis
ATTTTCCCGAGAGGATGAAAGTAGCCACAGCTGATGGTGAACCCCTATACAAAGCTTGCCATGGAAAGGAGTAAGAAGGATTGAATAAAAGCAGTAGGAGAGCAGGCGTCCTTGAGCTCTACAGCATCTCCATCCCCTTATCTGAAATTCCCACCAATGAATCTGCATAAGTGTTCTATCCCTTTTATTGTTTATTTCCTTAACTTGCATTTTTCGAAAACCCATAAACAATTTTAATCTGCCTGACTGAGATTTACAAGGTGACCATAGCTTGCTTCATACCAACAATCTCTGTGGATTCGACCCTTACTCACGTAAGGTTTATTACTTGGACGACCCAGTACACTTGCTGGTTAGTTGAACGGAGTTGTGAATTCAACCAGTGCCATAATAATGATTTCATACAAAGACAAACAACTTGAAGAGAATATGGATCACAATTTCGTCCACCACCTGTCCTATTCAAAATCTCCTAAACTGGAATCCAAGCTTGCCTAATTCTCTTTATAAGTCTAATCCCCTCTAAGGTCACAAAAGTGAAGGAAAGACACTCTACATGTTCAAGCGTGGCTAAATCGGATGTCTCTAAAATAGCAACTACGTAATCTTTCTCTTTGATGGGTAGTAGAGTATATATATGCAGATGGGCACCAAGTCCACTCCAACTCAAATGGCTATTTAAGTGAGGTCCTCATAAGTAAAATCTACTGGTATGTCATAGAAGAGCACTCCCGTTTCTGTCTGTAGGGTGGAAGGAAGAGGGGTAACAATTGGGGAGCCCTTAGTAGGATCGGAGTTAGAAGTTAAGTTCATTTTACTATTATTAGCCAACCGCAACCAACAACAGGACACATACAAACATAAATAATAAAAGAACACATAAGTCAATCAATCATACAGCACAGGCACAATCGCAGAGTTACACAGCACAGAGATATGCGCAAACAAGCATGATGCATGTCTAGTCCTATGCAGGCCATGAGCTCATGTATCAGTTGCCTACCCGCTCCCGACATTATCCGGGCGTAAGTCTCAGATATGACTTACCAGATGCATACAGTGTACATATAAGTCTTACGGCCAGGCTGCATACAATGTGACTTTTAAATGTATTGTAATATGCTTACATCTGAAAAACAGTTTTCAATGTATGGGTCTCCCCACTATATATTTGGCACTAAGGCCCAAACAAGGTTGCATATGCTCTCATGTGGCAAACAGTCTTTTAAAGTCATTTTATCTTTGTCATCTGCTCTTCTGTGGCAGAAATCCCTTTAATTAATACATTCTCTTCTTTTTCTGTGTTTTGCTCTCTTGTGGCAGAGATTCATTAGAATCTTTTAGTCTTTACTCTCTACTCTCTTGTGGCAGATATTTTTTTAATTAATATATTCTTTTCTTTTCTGTTCTCTACTCTCCTGTGGCAGAACTTCTTTAGATTTTTTTAGTCTTTGCTCTCTACTCTACTGTAGAGATTTTTTTAATCTTTTTCTTTTCATTTCTTTTTTTTCTTCTTGTCTTTCTTATCATTCCACAATATAAATTAACTTCGCATTATTCTCTCACATTTCCCTAAGTATCTTGTGGAAAGAGAATAAAAGATTTTTAATTTATATTTGTCTTTCTAAAATTTTTAGGACAGTTTTCTGCTTATCCTTTTACTATATCATAAATAAAATAATATCTTTAAAATAAAATACTACTATATTATATTAATACAAGTAAGCTAGTATTTATAATAAAAGAGTGTTAGCATTATTTTTTTTATATCAAAACCTATTTATTAACGTCCTATTCTTGAAGCTTTTAGAAATTATATTCTAACTTAAAACTTTTTAAATATTTTACTTATAACCCAATATTTTATAAAATTACTATTTTTAACTTCATATTTAGACAAATTACTAATTTAATTTCCTATTTTTTAGAAATAACACTGAACTCTTATAAAATATCCGGTTTACTCCGAAACTTTTATTTTTTGTTCAAAATACCTTGAAATTTATATTTTTACAAAATCAATCTCAACTTTTATCAAAATACAATTTTATTTCTCAAAATAATAATATTATGATGGTAACAATCATAGCCCTTTAAACCTAAAAATCCTTTATTAAAATCTGTTTGAAAATATATATAATTTTTAATATGTTTTTAAACTTTACGGTTACCGATTTTTCGCCATTTCTCAGTTAATCTCTCGACTATTGAATCTCATCAATTTCCAGTGTTTCTCAACAATATCCCAGCTCCCAATTTCATCAAATAATTCGGTTCCTGCTGGCCTCATCATGATCGAACCATGAATTCCACAAATTCATCAATATATCACAAAAATTAAATATAAATTCAATCAATAATCAATCACAACATCAATTCACTTAACCAAAACAAATTTAATCGGTGAAAATTTTTCATAATCCTACCTCTATATAAAATCAAAATAACAGAAACTTTAGAGAAGCTTTCTTACTAAATGACTGAAGAAGAAAATATCAAAAATCGACTATGTTTTCTAATACACCAACAGGTTGAACCATGCAAATTTGGAAAAACTCCACCATCAATTTCTTCCGAACAAAACTGACGTCAATGTGTAAAGGAAAAATATACGAATTCTTTAATCGGATTAGATTTTTTATTGGAGTTACGGTTCACAAGAAATCGAGATTAAAAGGATATAGTGTTCATGGTTTCTCATTCTCTCTCACGGTCACTTTCTTTCTTTTCCTGGTTTGGTTAGAATGTAATGAAGATAAGAAAGAATGATGATGATAATGTGTTAATGAAAGAGGAGCACCTGTCAAAAGGGGCCATGTGTCACTAAGTTAAGCTGTTGAGTTAGAAATTTAAGTTATAAATATCTTAAACGGATAATCATGAAAATTGGATATATTAAAACACAGGTAATAATATATATGAGTTACTAATATAAATGACATTAGTAACATAAGGATAGAAGATATATGATGAAGTATTAGCAAAGCTAAGTTCACCAAAGAATACTATATTTACTCGTACCGACAGATTTTGAACTTGATAATAATATTATTAAAAAAATTTTTATTTTAATTAANAAGTACAACTTATTTATATTTCAATTTTTTAAAATGCAGATCATAAATTAATAATATTATTATAAAATATTAATAACTAATAAATTTAACTAAATCACATTATCTAAATCATAATACTAAACTTTACTAACATTACTAACATTTGCAATATACTAACACTATAATCAGTGACGAATTCAAAAAATTTTATCAATGGAGGCAAAATATATATAGTATAATAATAATTTTATAATTATACTATAGTATTATAAAATATGATTACTCCTCAAATTATTTAACTAACAAATTAAAACAATAAAATTATTTACAATAGTAAATAATTTAAAATTCCATTCTTCTGGGTTTCATATTTTGAAAAGATTGAATAATCTTTTCATTGTCAATACAATCAAATGTCTCTCTTTCTATATATGTCACTAAACAATCATTTAAAAATTCATCTCCTATACGGTTGAAGCCGACTCTTTATGATGTTCATAGTAGAAAAAGTTCTTTCAACTGATGCAGTTGCTACAGGCAAAACTAAAGCTAACTTTAAAAGAAGAAACACTAATGGATAAATAATATTTTTTTGAGTCTCAACCAATTTCTGAGAAAGAGCATCAATCCCATTCAAGTTTGAGAATTGATCATTAGAACGCACATCTAATATGAAATTCTCAAGTTGACTATCAAGTGCCAAAAGTTAAGTAGAAAAAATTCTAATAGATAGAATTGAGCTAATTGGATCAACTTCTCCTTATCAAATGCAAGAAATGAGTGTCTTGGATTCAGACAAGCTATACGAAGAAGCAATTCAGTATTCACCTCTGTAAAATGATTGTTGAGTTCTTGAAGTTGTCTATCAACTACTTGATAGAATATCTCAACCTGAAAATGATGCAAATTTGAGATCTTTTGAGCTTTGCGTCTTGATCTTCCTTGTGACACAAATGTATCATCCATTTTTGGAATGGTAATATTATGTTTGTCACAAAACAATGAGACTTCATCAAGTAAAAGAGACCAACCATCATCTCTTATAGTTTACAAGCGTTGCTTAGACACTTTAACCAATGCCATAGCATTTACAATGTCTTGATCATTTCTTTGTAACGCTTGAGATAATACATTAGTAACTCCCAAGATATTTTTCATCAAGTGCAAGTTGAAAATGAATTCAAAGGATTGAATGACATTCAATAAATGACATACTTCAGCTCTTTGTTCTGAATTATTTCCATCTTCCTCAATATATTCAAGAACATTGACCACGGAAGGAAACAAAGAAATTAATCAAAGTATAGTTCCATAGTGTGAACCCCATCTAGTATCTCCAGCTCTTTTCAAAGCTATTTCTTGATTCAAACCACGTCCACTGGAAATTTCTCCACTTTGTAATGCTTCAATTGTCTTAGTCATTTGACTATCACCAAGCATATCTCTTCGTTTACACAAAGCTCCAACAACATTGCACAAATTGGTTAACAAATTAAAAAGCAAAGCAATTCCAGCTTGTTTTTTTGCAACCGTTACAAGAGCTAACTGAAATTGGTAGAAAGCAATGTACATAGAAAGCATAAGAATTTTCTTTCAATATCAAAGTTTTCAAACTATTAAATTCTCCTTGCATATTACTTGTACCATCATATCCTTGGCCACGTACTCTTGATAAACTTAAATTATATATTTCTAATAATGACTCCAATGCTAATTTTAGAGATAAAGCATTAGTATTAGAAACATGAACAAGACCAAGAAAATGCTTCCTAACTTGCCCTTCTTTATTCACATACCTTAAACAAACTGATATTTGCTCCTTAATAGAAATATCGCGAGTTTCATCAACCAAAACAGCAAACAATTCATCCCCAAGATCATTTACAATAGCTTTTGTCGTTTCACTTGCAGTCGCTCTTACAATATCTTTTTTAATTGAGGGAGCTCTTAGTTTAAGATTCCCACAAGCATTTTTAAAAGCACGATCAATCTCTTCATTATGTTGTGCAAGAAAGTTTAGAAGTTCCAAGAAATTTCCTTGATTAACAGAATCATCTGTCTCATCATTACCACGAAAGGGCAATCCTTGTCGTAAAAGAAATCTAAAACAATCAATTGTGGCTGTCAAGTGAATTTGATAATTCTTTTTAGCCTGCTCAGATTATTTTTCAATAGCAGTACTAATGTGTTGTATTGGCTTCATTAGTGCTTCACATTTTCTCCAAGCTTGATTATGAGCACTATCATGAATCCCAACATGAGTTTGTAATCTCTCTTTTTTTTTCCAATTTGAAAAGCCATTGGTTACAAAAGCATCGCCACCTTCATTCTCAAGTTTTATAAGATAACAACAAAGACAAAAAACAGCATCTTTTGATATACTATAATCTAACCAATTGCCATAATCATCAAACCAACTAGGATTAAATCTTCAAAAAGAAGAACCACAAGCAGTTTACGGAAAATCATGAGTCCTTGGTTGACAAGGACCTTTTTACAAATATGCACATCTAACTTTGTCTCTGTCATTCGGATGATAACTTGAAATCTTTGGTCGTTGTCCTAGATCTGCTATGAGACCTCCTACTTCAAATTCTAAAAACCTCCTCTTATTAGAAGAGGTCGATGAATTATTTTGGGATCCAATCTCCAATGAAGAAGTTCTTTTGAAATATTTCTCCATTACTAATAGAATAAAATTATAAACCTAAATTAATTAATTAATAAAATTAATTTACAATTCTTCTCAAATTGAGAAGTTCAACATAAAACTATAAATAAAAAATTGATCCATTAACAACAGCAGCAAACTATTAACTAATAACATCCCAAATTTCTAATTCAAAATAACTCAATACACAAAAATAATTAACAAACAAATTAATGAAACTAAAGTATCAATTACATCAGAACAAATTCAATCACAAAATCAAGTTATGATTTAAATGATGTTTGTCTTGGTTGAAATTCTCTACAAAATCAAGTTATAATATCAAAGAGGGCCAGAGCCCAGAGAGGCATACATATATGATCATTTATTATTTTGCTAAAGCCTGTGTTAGAGTACATAGTTAGCGATGATAATTAAATAAAATAGAATTTCTAAATTTGTATGGCACTTCATCACTTGTGATTTGTAAAATTATGCCAAGTACAGGCACCAAAGCCAAGGGTGGTTAATGAAACTAAAGTATCAATTACATCAAAAATTCAGAACAAATCCACAATTTCTAAACCAACTATATCAAATTATCATTTATCAAACAATGAAAGAAATGAGCGAAAAAATGAATGAGGCAACTAAGTGAATTAAGTATATGAACTATGTGCTAACTATTGATTATTATTCAGTCACATAAAAATATAACACTCTAACAGAACTTGAATCTCAATTAACATAATGAATTTGGTTAGTTGCTCATAATTTCTTATTTCAACTTAACAAGAAAACCAACACAATACCACCTGACCTAAGACCTATTGATTCTTAACTATTGATTCTTATTCAGTCACAAACCATTCCTTTATTCTAAATCCCCATTCGACCATTTCCCACCCCAAAAGCTTATTTATTTATAATATACATATGCTATAATTAATTGGTTACAGGGTAGACTTGAGAATTATTTGTTGTTTACCATTCTTAATAAGTTGATAGGTTGATTTGTGTTCCCAATCATGTACCAAGAGGCAAACTAAACTCCAGGAGGATGACTTAGTAGCGGTGTAACGCCAGCGGCAACAGAAAAGAGGATTGTAGAATAGAAAAGAAGAACTAGTCAGCCAAAACTCTAGAAGTTCAAAAGAAATTGATGTTTGTTAAAGAAGAAAGAAGAACTGCAGAATTAGAAGCTGAATTGCTGAGTGCCAAAGGAAAGAACACAGAAGAGGAACGCAGCAGCAGATCCACACAAATCATAAGCAGTGACGCAAAAGAAGGTAGAACCTGAGAAGTGAGAACCACTAGACGAGGCGTGGAGGCGATGCAAGGAGAAATCGACGGAGGACAGAGCCATGTGGGAGAATCGCGGCAATACAAGGAGTCGCGGGGAGCAGAAACGCAGAGTGACATGGAGATAGTGACACTGCCACATAGCCCACACTGGCAGAGCCACGAAGCAGCAGAAACGCGGAGTAATGGTTTGGTGCCTAGCGACAATAATTCTGGGGCTTGGAGGTTGGAGGACAGAGGTTGGAGTAGTTAGGGATTTAGAGAGAAAGGGAGAAGAAGAACATTTTAGGAATTTGGGGCTTTGGGTTGGGGCTGATTTCACTAAGAACTACTCTCTATTATTTGAAATTTGACTAGGGCAGTTGCCCCCACTGGCTTATGCATAAATTCGTCCCTGACTATAATAAGTTACCTAAACCATTAATAATTAATATTAATATTAAATTTTATTTTTTAACATAAAAAAATTTAAAATATTTACATATTTAAAATAATCAAGATGTCTCACAATATGATTTTCTACTAAAACATTCCTCTTTACCATTTTAAAAAATTTTTAAAGATTCCAAAATTTCAAGTTTTCTTCTTCAAATTTAAACACTTTCTCCGAGAGTTTAAGAGTATGTGTGTTGTTGTTAAGTAAGGACTTATAAAAAAAAATGTGTGTGAAAGTTGTAATGAGTGGGGCATGAAAGATAACGTGTGAACATATAGTGAGCGAGGGAGAGTATTAGAGTGTGTGTGTATGACTATGATATTTTGGTGTAAATATTTAATTCTAGCACTGCAACTGGTAAATTAAGTCATGCTTCTACTCAAGAGCTCCAAATTCTGATGAAGAGAAACAAATAGAGAATGACTTTCTTTCAAAAGGTATGCTTCTTTCTGATGTCATTTATAAAGATAATGCCGATGATGTTGGCAATAAAAGAAAACAAAAAGGATCTTCAAGTGAGAGTAGACGTAAAGAAGCGAAGAATTCAAGACTAGTAATACTTGAATATGCATTGAGTTAATGATTTGAATAAATGAGTGCAAGGATAGAGTCATCCAAAGCAAAAACAGAAGTATTAAAAGCTAAGGCTGAATGATATAAACTTCAAGTTAGCCAAGCTACTAGCCCACTGTATGACCCATTACTCCATACACGCATACATGGAATTGTTAGACTCTATCAAAGACATTTCAAATAAAGGCTACAATAAAGCACTCAAAAAGTTTAAAGATGAGTATTGGAGATGCACGTTTTTTAAGATGCCTTCATTTAAGAGGAATGATTGGCTAGCATCACTTGAGTAGTTTTAAGATAATATTTGACTGTTGTTTTTTTTAACTTTGGTAACAACTTGCTTAAATTTTAAGAACTGAATTGTTAATGTCTGATATCTTAACTGTTTTTATTTTTAATTCTTGTAATGACTGATTTAAATTTTTAATTATTGGATTGTTAATGTATGCTATCTTTTATATGGTGACTCATCATTGTGTAATATATTTAAATATTTTTTACTATGAACCAAATTAACTTTATTAATATTTTGAGTAGGTTTATTATGTCAAAGTATGCACCCTTAATTAGTTCAAGTAGTGATAATAGCACAAATTCAAGTGATTTAGACAAAGATATGGGTGATCTAATTATAGTTTCTTTGAATGAGGAATATGAACAAAGTTTCATAAGTAAAATACTTATAGGACTTCAACATTGACTGAAAAAATGTATACACTTGAGTTTTTGTTTAGTCATGAAGCTAGATGCTATCAAAGTTTTAGAATGGAAAAAGATGTGTTCAAGAAATTTTGTGATACCTTAAAAGACATTGGAAATTTTAAAAGCAGCAAGAAAGTAAGTGTGGAAGAAGTTCTTATGTTTTTAATAATAATGTGTCATAATTTACAACGTTGAGTCGTTGCAGGTGGTTCAATAAGGTCTTGAAAATTGTTTGTAAGTTGGGTAGCAAAATTATTCAACTAGGAAATCAAACAACAACTCATCCATGCATCATGGGAGATTCAAGATTCTTTCCTTATTTTAAGGTAAAATTATGTACAAGTATTTCTAAATATTGCTTAAATGTATAATTGTTTAATTATTTTTGTATTAAATTATTAGTCATATTTCATATGCAGAATTGGATTGGTGCAATTGATGGCACATACGTTTTAGAATTGGCTCCTGCATCAAAGCAAACTGCCTTTCGTGAAAGAAAAATTTTGATAACACAAAATATCTTCACATTTATTTATTCTGGATGGGAAGGGACAACAAACGATTCAAGGGTGTTTTTAGATGCTTTAACTCCCGAAAATAATTTTCCAAAGCCTCATGGAGGTGTGTTTTCTTCTAATGCAAATATGTGTATGTTTATGGTTGATTTAATAGGAGTTTCAACTTTCAATTATTTTATAGATCAATTCTATCTTGTTGATTCTGGATTTCCTAATATGTTGGGTTATCTTGCTCTATACCATAAGGAAAGATATCATTTGCGTGACTTTAGTGATGGGAGACGGGCTCGAGGAAAACAAGAATTGTTTAATTATATGCACTCATCATTGAGGAATGTTACAGAGAAATGTTTTGGAGTATTGAAAGCAAAATTTCTAATCTTGAAGTTAATGCCAAATTATCTTGTTAGAAGACAAACATTAACTCCAACTGCTTATTGCACTATACATAATTTTATTAGATTGGAACATGATGTAGATAATCTTTTTTGAAACAATTAATCTCTACATATTTGACCTCATTGAACTCACGTGCCACTTTCTCCAACAATATTTTCACCCAATGCACCAATATATAACTTCCTTTTTCTTAGCATTTTCTAAGTCTCTACGTTCCATTCCATCTCCACGTTCTCTGTATTTCTCCTCCTTCTCTATGTTCTCTTTGTTCTTTGCGTTTTCTTCGTTCAAGATTAATGCTCTTCATTCAAGTTTTTGAAATCAAGCTGTGAAATCGAGTTTGAATAGCTATTTTCTTGTTGAAGATAATGAATGATTCAAGCTCAGACTGTCAATTGAATAAAAGCAAAGTGGATTATTGTGTTGAATCAAATGAAGCGGCTGCGGTGTGGTTCGATTCTAGTTTAATATTGTGCGTTAGTAGTTTATGATTTTGTAGGTAAATAATGATGTTTTTCTTTATGAAAATTGTTGTTCATGGTTGATAGTTTGAATTGAATGTAATATACCAATTCTGAATCTGATTCTATTATTTTGATGAATCTGTTTCCTCCCTCAATTTTGGTGTATTTCGATTATAAATTGGTGTATTTTGGAATTCTTTCAGTGTATTTTGGAAACCTTTCATTATATTTGTAGGTTCAGACTTTCAATTGAACTAGGGTAAATTGTATTACTGTTTTGAATCGAATCAAGTGGTGAGGTGTGGTTTGATTCTAGTTAATTTAGTTTGTTAGTAGTTTATGATTTTGAATTTGAATCATTTTGTTTTTGTTTGTGAAATTTATTGTGCATAGTTGATGGTTTTTATTTGATTGTAACGTACCAGTTCTGAATTTGATTCTATTATTTTGATAAATCTGTTTCCTCCCATTTCAGTGTATTTTAGTTTCTAATATGTTTTATTTTGCACTGATTTTGGTTTATTTTTAGTTTCTGTGCGATGTTGATGAGTAGCTTGTTCCAAAGGTTGGGATGACTTTTAACATACTTGAAGAGCTAAAAAATTCTACAAAGATTATTCTAAACTTGCAGGTTTTTCTACAAAAATAAGGAGCACAAATATGAAGGAAAATGAAATTAAGAACCAATTGATTATATGTATCAGAGAGGGATAATGGAAATCAATCATATCTCCAACTGAGAAGACAAATTCCTCAGTTGGATTTAATTATCCTGCGAGAATTTATAAACATATATTGAAGGATATTGGTGTTTAGATCATTTCGAAGGTTGTGATCCATCATTCACATCTTTTGTCCAAATCAAGTAGAGATACTTAAACAACACAGGCAATTAAGCTTGTCTGTATGACGTACAATAGAAAATAACAAAGAAGCCAGAATCAGACCAAGCAAAACTTACCAATCGTTTGTCATAGCAGTAGGGGGTCATCGTGAATTAAGTTTTATTGAAAAAGATGTGTGGAATTACATCATGAGAGAAGTGCGGAATATTTCAAAACTAGAGGATGCAAAAGAATTTAGGAAATACTTATTAAGAATGAAAGAGAAGAATTAGAATTTCTTTTTCGATCTTGAACTTGAGGTTGATTAGTCAATTAAGATTTTTTTAGGCCGACGCAAGAAGCAGGGCTGCCTGTAAGTATTTTAGAGATGTTATTTCATTCAATACCACTTATAATACAAATAGGTAATATGCTATTCTGGTTTATATGTATTTTGATATTACTTTCGGTGTACTTAGACAGGTTTTTGATGTATATATGATTTTGTTTCTATGTCGTTGTGTTCAGGTATAATCTGGTTTTTGGTTCTTCTGTTGGGGTGAATCACCATGGTCAGTCAATACTTCTAGGATGTGCTTTGATGGAAAACGTGGATATTCAATCATTCAAATGGTTATTTCAATGTTGGCTTCATTGCATGGGAGGAAATGCTCCAAAAAGCATTCTTACGGATCAATGCACATCGATGCAAAGGACTATTGAGGCATGTATGCCCACAACAATTCACCGGTGATATATTTGGCATATAATGAAGAAGATTCCAAGTAAATTAAATGGTTACAAGTGACACGAAGAAATTAAACACGAGATGAGTCATGTTGTTCGGAACTCTTTTACAAAAGAATCATTTGTTAGGAATTGGAATGATTTTTTGATGAAGTATGGTGTTGGGGACAACAAGTGACTTTCAAGTAATGTTGTCTTTATTAGGATTAAGTGATGTTGTTGCTTTTATTGTGTGGATATTTATGTGTTTTTCTTCTGCAATAGAGGTGTCAAACTATACGTCTTTCGGTGTATTTTTGTTCTAATTGGTATTTTTTTAATTTTTTCAGAGCTTTTTGAAGATTGTCATTTATGGATTCCGATTTATCTGGATCACCACTTCTGGGTTGAGATGAGAAGCACACAAAGGAGTGAGAGCATGCATATTTTTTTAACAAGTTTATTACGTGCAACTGCTCACTTATCCAATTCGTGAAACAGTATAATAATTGCCTAAGAAGTAGAAAGCACAGAGAGAGAGAGAATCAGATGCTGTAAATTTTCATACTGTCATACCTTATGTAACAAAATCCTCAATAGAAGCTCAATTTCAGCATATGTATACTCACGAGAAGTTCAGGGAAGTCCAAGAATAATTTAGAAGAAAGGTGAATTGCATCACAAGATCAACGCAATCCACTCTAGGTTATATGGTATATGAAGTTGTAAAACAAGTTTCTAACTCAACATTCAACATTCAACAAGTTTGTAGTTACGTACGACACGATATCATCTTAAGTTAAATGCCAGTGCTTATTATTCAAGTCAAGAGGGATATTGTGCCGTCATTCTCTGAGCGCGTTAAGCTTTGAGCAGCTAAATAAGGTGTCACTAAGATATATATTGGAACAATGGAATAAGAACGTAAAGAGGAGGCACACACATATCAAGAGCAGTGATGGAAGAATTTATGTTGATCTAGAATTTCTCAATAGAAATAGAATTGTTTCGTTGCAAGCATAGTCTAGACCAACAATGGATCCTCATCAAAGTTTAATTTTATTTGTCACAAGTGCAAACCAATAAAAATACCGAGAGTATTAGATCTCGGGTCGTCTCTCAAAAGAATTGCAGTGAGGTATGCATGTTATTGGTTATGAGGTTCAAGGGGCGGTTTGCAAATAAGAAGGTAATAATCTAAATGACAAGAAAATAAAGAAAACAAGTAAGATAACAATCACTAAAAAGAGACTTTCATGGCAAAGATTGAGAATCAAGCCTTTCTATCCTAGTCATTAATTATCATACAATAGTTGTAAAGAGCTAATCCTATTTCGTCATCTCTAACATTGGAAGAAGGTATAATGTTATCTTCTCATTGAGAGAAAGTAAAATAGGACTAGTTAATCCCAATCCATAAGTAATGTTAATGGATACAAGACTAACTAATAACTCTAGATCACCAATCTAAATTGGGTATTAATGACTCAAGATTGCCCAATTTCTCTTTCCAAGCCAAGAATGCTAAAAAACTACTCTAAACCTAAGCCAAGAAATTTGTCAAACACTTGGAAGGCATAAAAGGAAAGCATGTTAAATTACAAGAATCATGAATTCTACAACTAGCCAATGCAAGAAATAACAACAATAACTCAAATAAGCATTAAAAGAACATAAAACATAAAATTGTATCAAAAGAAATTGAAATTAACAAGAGTGTTCATCAACTAAAAAGTGGCATAAAAGAGAAATTAACAATGTAAACTAAGAGAATAAAGATGCAGAAACAAGAAATTGCAAGAAAAACTAATTGAAAATAAAAATTAAACTCTAAATCTAAGATGAAATCAAACTAAGAACCCTAATTTCTAGAGAGAAGAGAGAACTTCTCTCTCTAGAACTAACCTAAAGCATGATTCATACACTATCTAATTGCTCCCCCCTTGTTTCTTCCTGAATTTTGCGTCAAATACTTCATAATTGAGTTGGATTTGGGCCTCAGTGAGCTCAGAAATCGCCCCCAGCGTTTTGCCTTTAATGAGGTAACGTGCTGCTTGTCACGCGTATGCATGGGTCACGCATACACGTCACTTGGCAACCTTCCTTATCACGTGTACGCGTCAGTCACGCATACGCGTCACCTTGACGAGTCTCTTCTTCACGCGTACGCGTCGGTCACGCGTACGCGTCGTCTTGAATCTTTCAAATCCTCATTTTCCATGAATTCTCCATCTTGCATGTTTTTCTCTTCACTCCTTTGATCCATTCTTTGCCTCTTAACTATGAAATCACTAACAAACATATCAAGGCATCAAATGGAATCAAAAGTGAATTAAAATTGACTAATTAAAGGCCTAAAAAGCATATTTTTAACCATTAAGCACAATTAGGAGAAATTCATGAAACCATGCTATTTTGGTGAATAAATGTGGGATAAGTTGATAAAATCTCCTAAATTCAACACAAGATAAACCACAAAATTGGGGTTTATCAAACCACCACGACGAGCCTCTTTTGGAACCAAGAAGTAGGAGATTTGACGATTTAGTGTTTTAATCACAAAATTTTTGTAAATTTGCATAAGAATCTAAGGAGTTCACTGTGATTCTGTATCGCGCATATGACAATGCTATGGTTGAGATGCAAGAATACAAAGCCAAAAGTAAAGAAAAAATGTTCATTATCTCATGAAGATACTTCGTTGGAAGATATTAACTAGCTTCAAAACCCTTCACAGGTGAGAACAAGAGGACATCCAAAAAATAGATTGGGCTCGAACACTAAAAGACATATTGTAAATACTGCTAAGAAAAAGAAAAAGAAAGTTCTAATTGAGGTAAAACTCATGTTCTTTAAATAGTGGGAATTAAGTTTGTGCATGTTAATAGTTTTGCTAATATATGATTTACCTTTTGCAATTGAACTTTTATGATGGTAGTTCAATGGTTTGCAATCAAATTCCTGCCATTATCATGGACATAGAGGTTGATAATTGTGACAAGGTCTTGCCTTGGAAGTTTCTAATAACTTTCTTATTCTCCTCACTAAGTTCTTGAAAGTTAATTTTTGATGGATAACGTGGTCCTACAAAAACAGCAAGAAATATTTCAGTGACATAGAAATAATTTGATAATACACTGAAATTTGATTCACATAATATATTAGGAAATTGATTTCACCAGTTATACTCAAGCCAATGATAGCAGCTATATTTTCTTGGGTGATGTTGATTATACCATACCGAGTGTCTAGTTTGTTACGGGACAGATCAAATGCATATGCCAACTGTTTCAATAGCTTATGTGGCATATTCATTGGAGGGATATGCATCAAACCACCAAATTCCAGTTCTCAAACAATTGTTTTCTTCTCCTCGCTCATGTTTTGGAATTTATCTTGAATAGATCTTGTGGAGCATCTCAAATCATAGATTTTCTATAAATAAATGAGAATCATGTAAATAAACTATATTTATACAAAATAAATTGAGTTGTTCAAACATATATATGCTTACATTATATTTTAGTGCTACCTTTGGTGCCATTTTTTCTGTAAGGAATAAGAAAAAAGGTTAATACAACGAAAGACAAACCAAATACACCAAAACACAAACCAAATAAACTGAAATATAAATCAAACACGCCGCTATTATTTTTTTATTACATCATACAATGTGATATCAGAAAGACATGCAACTGAATCAAACATGCATAAAATGATACTAGAAGCATTAGAATAAAATTCTATGGTTTCTTACAAGAAATCAATGAACAAAATTCCTGATAAGTAGACAAAAACAGTTGCAAATCACTCAATTTTGTACATAATAATATCAGAAGTACAAGAATAATATTCTATTATCTAGTTACAGCATAAAAAGTATAACACCACCAAGTACACCTCAATTCCGATGAAATACACAGAAAGACAGGCCAAATACACCAAAATACAAACCAAATAGACTAAAACACAAACATGAAGATAATGATACCAGAAGCACTACGGACACTCATTTCGAAACATGCAAAACACATTCAAATCCCTCAAACACATACAAATATAGGTTAAACTATACAACGAACATTACGTTCTATTTTTACACCGACCTAACACAATTATCACCGAATAAAGCGTTTAATGAGAACAGTAACGCAAGAACACAAAATAAAATGCAATATTACTACGTAGCATTTTACAATCATAATGTGAAAGAGGAAAGTGAGAAAATTGCAAGATTAGTAAACATTGCCTTCAATAATCTTACGTCTTTTCTTTCTGTGTTTGTTGGTGAAGATTTCGACTTTAGCTTTGAAACTTCCTCAACTTTTTCGTGATGATTTTGAGAGGTTTTGAGAGTTGTTTGAATTTTAAGTGTTACAATTTTGATCGAGGAAGAAGAACCGTTTTTCATAATGAGGTTCACGCTATTCAATAATCTTAGAAGTACGTGTTTACATGCACTCTAACCTTAGGGTTATTTTTATTGGATTTGGGCCAACTTGTTTGGACTTATTTGCTAAAAAGACTTGTATGTGTAACAGGTCTATTTTCAAAATTACTTTATGGATGACATGATTATATATGAACTTGGCTTAAGGGTAGACCAACAAGGCATGAGTAGTGGTATTGCTCAAGCAAACTAAATGGTTATTGTGTGAGATACAATTGCAAATGAACTATGGACTAATTATAACCATTGAGTATTATATAATAGATGTATTTAATATATGATAATAAGTATGTTGAACATAATGTGATTTTGGATGATTTGATAAAATTGTATTTTGGCTATTTTATTAGTAACTAGCTTAAAAAATTGCTTGCATTTTTTGTGTCAAATTTCTAGTTTATTTGTTAATTGTATTTATATTTGCAAAAGAACTACATGAAGTTTAAGAAGAGTGAAATGGATTTATGCATAATTATAACGTTTAAAGAAGAATGAATTTATGTATGACTATAATATTTTAAGAAGAATAAATTTTTAATGACTATAACATTATGCATGACTATTTGTTCATTTGTTCATGTAAAACCCGATTAATTAACGGCTAATTAGCCTATAAATGAGAATTTATTCTAGAAAGCCCAAAATTTTATTTTTGTGGCTAAATATGATAGAGAAGATTGAGACGAGAATTTTGGTACCAATTTTATAGAATTCGGACCAAGATTGGACCGAACGGGCCAAACCGGGTCAATTGGACCCAAAGTGGGCCCTTGGCCCAACATAACTTAACCAAAACTCTAGTTTTCAGCACTCTCTCTCCTCACTAAACACACTCACGTGCTGAAAATGGAGGCCATGGAGGGGAGAACTCTCTCTCAAGTTCTTCCTCTCACTTGATCTTCAAACCACCATAACTTTTGATCTAGAGCTCCGATTGCTGCTCCGTTTACGGCCACGCGTTCACCGCGGAGAGCTCTACAAAACCCATACAATTAATCTTGAGGTAAGCCACGTTTTGCTCTTTGAAATTCCAGCCTTGTTTTCGAGTTTTATGAGCAAAAATGTTGAGATTTTGGGTTCTTTGATGTTATAGGATCCAACTCTCTTGAAGGAGAAGGTTAATCTTGTCTCCTTGGACCTTGGGTGTGGTAAGATTCTCAACCCTAGTGTAATTTATGATTTTATGATGTTTGGGTTTTGAGATGTTGTGTATGGGTATGATGGTTGTGCCTTAGGTTGTGTGTGTGTGGATTTTGGAGCTTGATTGGTGATTTTGAAAAGCTTGGAAAAGGTTTGATGGTGAAAAATCTGTTCTTTGAGGTATTGAGGCCTTGAGAGCTTGTGGATAAGTGGTTTGGAAGTGCTCCGGTGGAGCTTGGGAAAAATCGGCTAAGGTATGGTTTCGGTTTCCCGTATCTAATATGTAATGTGGTAGGAAATACTTAGGCTAGAGGCCCTAAGATAGGCATTGAATGGTTAATGTTGATTAATGATTGAGATATATGATGTGGTCATATATGTGATGATGGTTAATGATGCCTTGATGATATGATGTATGAGAAATATGCATGTTGTGATATATGCTTGATGATTGGTTATGGTTGAATTGTGGGTTGAACCATGTTTATGGTGAGTATGATGTTGATTGTGTACAATAATGAATTATTGGGATTGGTGCTATTGGATTTGGCATGAGGAAGAGTATATGATATGTCAATATGTTTGAGTTTGAGCCACTTGGGTGAAGTGGGTTAAAATG